>NC_056734.1:829188427-829490927 GCF_019279795.1 Protopterus annectens
GTTGAAAACATTTTTGTAACTTTGACATCAATAATTTACAGACAGATTCTGAAAAGAAAATAAATATCACTTAGACTCACAGTCACAAAGTTCAGAACTTTGATAACTAGTAGCATTGTTGCTTTAACAAAAGTAGTTTACAAAGATTTTATATGTGTGTGCTCACATGAGTGCATGTATGTGTGTACTTGTGTGTGATAACTGCTGCCTGTTTGCACATATTTCATTGGTTCTGTAATAACAGTTCAACATAACAGTATTGTATTGAGCTTCTCTTTTGTGCATCAACCCAGCTAGATAGAAATGGGAAGACGACTGTAAATTATGATCGAAAAAATCAACTTGGTGATCTCTCCTGTGGTACTGTCTGTCACTTAATCCACAAACAGTATACAGACTCTATTCACAAAAATACAGTTTCTAGTAGACTTTTAGTTTTTTTCAACCTAGAACCCTCGATTATTGCATAAGATAAAAAAGTGTTTGTGAATCACTACATAATTGCAAATAAAGTTTTTGAAACCAGTTCATTAACCTGTCCACCAGAAGACTTTCTGCCTTCACTGAAGTGTGCACAGGGTGGTAGATAGTTTTCATCTTCCAGCTTTTCACAAACTCTGCCTGCAGTTCACTGACAGTGTACTTACCTTTTTTACCTCTTACATTCTGTCCTGCTCTACTGTTGCCTTGCCTTCTTCCATCACCTCACAAGCTATCCCATCTTTTACATTGTCTCAGTCCACCATACTCCATTTTCTTCTATTAACTTATGAGGATTTCATAGCCTGGAGCTATCGTATCCTGCTCCACTGTTCTACTGGCCAAGTCTGTGTATTTAGCAGAAGAGTAATAAGCTGACACGCTGCTGATAGTCATCTTAACAACTAACCAAAATGAGAAAATGGATATTGACGTGTTTTATCTTATTTTTAGTGAAAGATTAAAGTATTGGTTTTATCTTGGAGCCTTTTGGACTATTAGCTTGACGAGCCGTGCTGGTCTGTCTTTTCTCATTTTTTCTGCAAGTCTGTGTATTTCTGCAGATATCTAACTACTCAGATTCCAAAATAGCCTCCAATTCCTCTGTCTTTTTTCAGGGTTCCTTGTAATACACAGTATCACATTCTCTTTGCTCTTTCCCCTCCTCTTCCTCTTGAATACCTACCTTTCTGAACATCCTTGGTAGTTACTTCCCCTTTTCCATTTACTTTCATAGGTTAATATGCTAATACTATACTGTTGATCTAGTAGATCATTTGTAGCATAGCCAAAGATCCTGTTTAGTCAGTACCCAACAACATGAATAACTAATATCTAGTGCATATTTCAGTTAGCGTTTGAGGGGCCACATCTTTGGTGACTTTACAGTTAACCATCCATTCACCCAGGCTGTGAAGAAGGAGGACAAGGAGCTGCTTTATTTTATGTCTAAGGGAAGTCTATTTTATAAAAGTGTGATCCTCTGAGGGAAGTAATTAATTCTCAACAAAAGTACCCAGGTCCCTAATATTTGTGTCAATTTTCAAGGGATTATCATCTATGATATAAGTGCATTGGTGCTCATGTTTGTCAAATAATACAATACTGCATTTCTTGGTATTTATTTTAAGACAATGGACCAAGTACCATTTCCTTGTGTGTGTTAGGCCCACCTGGAGAATCTAGAAGTTAGAGGGGGAGTTTGTGACAGCTCCGTGTTTGCAGTCACCCACAAACTTGGTCAGCTGCAGGCACTTCATATCACCTTTGATATCAGAGAAGTAAATACAGAAGAAAAATTGCCCTGACATTGAAGCTGCACTCTGGTAATGAATCTTTTTGATGACAGCATGATCCTTGCACTGATATATTGGACACTGTCAATAAGCCAGTTTCCCATCCAATGGGTAATACAGGACTTTACATTTAGTTTGATTAGCTTGTGAACAATACCAAAATGTAGGATATTGTCAAAGGCCTTAGCCAGGTCCAAGTAGACAATATTAATTAATCAGAGATTTGTTCAAAGAAGTCCACTAGGTTCAGGAGTCAGGCTCTGCCTTCAACAAATCGAACTGGATTTGGATCAAGGGACTGTAATAAAACAAACATCAATTTCAATATGAGGAGCTGAAAGAAATTAATATATAATGGATTTATTTGGTGCTCACCTTCACCTTAGTGCAACCATTGAATGCTATCCATGCTTACAGATACCAAATCAAAAATCATTTTGTGGGGTATTAAATCATATGTTACACACTCAGGATTTTTGGATGAAAGCAAGTAATACTACATTGGAAACCCCAGAGATGTTGTTAGCTACAGCTGACACTAAGTCTTTCTATACTTGTATCCCACAAACATTGGATAGGATTTGTATTAGGGGTTATTTAAGCAGGTGATCTGTTTTACCTAACATTTACATTAATTAATTATGTGAATTAATGCAAATTGATTTATGTTAAAATTATTTCTTGTTTACTAGGGCTAATTATAGGCAAACATGTGAGTACTGATATGCATTGTTTGTGCTCCATTTGCTAATTTTGCATTACCAAATTGGGAAGACCATGTATTTTACAAGAGAGAAGACTTTAGAAATACAACTTACTATTGTTATTATATGGACAACTTGTTTTTTAAATGGAGTGGATCTAAGCTATTGTTTCAAAATTGGATGCATTTTTTAGATATGGCCACAGATTTTTTAAGATTTACAGAATATACCAATTTGAATGTTATATCTTTTTAAAGATTTCTTTAATGATAGATTCAGAAAGAAATGAAATAAATTCAAAATTTTGCAGAAAAAGAAATTTGATGAATTCTTATTTACAGGCTATAAGTCATCACCCATTGAAAGTATATTGATGATAGCAGTCATTTGGTTAGATTGTCAAACTTAATATTGTCTAAGACTTTTAGAAGATAAACTAAGCATTACATTTCTGGAGAAAGATTATAAAGAATTGTTTATTAAAAATCATTTTGGAAGTATTACGTAGTAAAAAGAATGAATAAAAACATATTTTACACTTAAATATTTGAGAGAACATAACAATAATGAGGGTTTAACACATGATTTTAATTTATGCTTAGGTAGTGTAGATGGTAAATGTATTAAAGGAAAACTCTACCTTAGAACTAAAGAAAAATCTGTTTTTTTTACCCTATCTTTGTTTCCTGACCTATTTTAACACCTCAAAGTCACTCTAAGTGATTTATTTGTAATTCTAGCCTGGTTTCCACAACATGGCTACCAATGGGGCTTGATGTATCGACGTGATCTGGTTCTCCCTCAACCCTTTCTCTTTCCCATAATGCTTTGTATGACTCATGCCAGACATAAGAAAGTAACTGAATTCCCATGCCATTGACATATAATGGTATTTGTGTGAGTCACTGTTATTTTCTTTACCTTCTGTAAAAAGACTGCTTCTTTTCTGTCTCTAATCACCCTCATTTATGTTTGGCTCAGACCTTGTTTTACTCTATACTTAGAAGTTATCCAGCTACAACCAGAAAAGCAGCTAAACTGCAGGACGTATAGGTTCATAGATTAGTACTAAGCTAACTGCCCTTGCGAGCCATTTTAAGCCTAGCCAATTATCCCTTGTAAGACTCAAACCTTGCACCTAGTGCTTGTTAGGCAAACACCTTAACCATTAGGCCACACTCCCAACTTTCTCTTTGTTTAGGGTTTTCTTTTGTAGTTCAAGAGCAATTGACAGTCCCCTTCCCCACACTACTGCAGAGGTGTTAAAACTGTCACTGCACTGAGAGACCCTTGCAGAATCAATTCCTCTTGGGCTACAAAAGAAAACCTTGAACAAAGGCCTGCAATTTAGTTACTTTTCTGGTAGTGTTAGTTTTAAAAAGGAGGCTAGGAATGCATTTCCCTTCTCCCCAACCTGAGAACAAGTCAAACCAAACAAATAGTATAGGGTATAGTATTAGTCAGGCCTATTTTTACCAGAAACTACAGTTATCCGGCATCTACCAATCCCCATGGGTGCCGGTTAACTGAGAGTTTTATGTAGTATAGTTTTTTTGTTTTCATTTATTTGCTTTTTAGTATGATCTTGAAGCATTCTGATGTTTTCAAGATATTGTGATGTTTTATATTTTTGCTATTCTTTCCATATTTTTCTCTAACCTGTGTTAACATTCTACCCTTTTTGGATAGCTGATTTGCATTATTTGTTTTTAGTCTCTTCCTTCTAGAAGGTGCAAGCCTATTTAGAATATTCAGAAAATTTATATTGAATTCATTCACAGCAATATATAAGGAGATGATTTTTAGTACATTCCATTTAACAGATGATTGCTTAGTAATGAACATTTCTGGGTTAAGCTTGAACAGGTTCTGTGTTGTTTTATAAACATGCTGTTTAAATGGATGTGTGAGATGTCTGGTTGAACAGATTGTAAGAGGAGTATATACCTCTCAACTATCCAGATTTTTGCCTCATATTCTTGGTGTGTTTCTCATAAAATTGTGGTTTTCTGGCAAATCACTGGCAGGTCATTGAGGACTGAAGTCAAAAAATAATGACAGACATTTGAGTTTCAGACTTCATATCTTCAGGAAAATTCATGATAATCCAAAACATGTTATTCTATCAACTTTCTAAGTTTGTAAGTGCAATATTTAAAAAGTGCTCCATTTTTTGGGGCCTCTGTCCCCTCATTATTTGTGGCTTTGTCTAGATTTCTTGCTCTAAGAACTTGAGAGATATGATGATCACTGTCAGACATTGTATCTGAGGTGGTATATTTGCTAGGGTCCAAGATGTGAAGTTTTATTGGATTGTCACACGATTTGATCACATGACAAGTATGTAAGTGTAAAAGGGTAATTTAAATGACTACAGTCTGATGAGGTTCGGTGGATAAAAATGTTAAATAAATCATATATTAATTTTTTCAGCTCCCTGTATTGACATATGTGTTTGTTTTATTGGAGTTTTGGTTTTCACATAACTGCTAGCTCATGTTTTGTTTGTGGGCAAGGGATTTTAGTCTGCTGGTGTTCTTGTTAATAAGCTCCATAATAATATGCTCCATTATTTTACAGATAAGGCCAGTGTGACTTATAGGTCTATAGTCTTGGAGACCAGAAGTGGCTTCCCCTTCTGGAGTAGGATGACTACACCAGTTCTCCACACCAACAGTATGAATCTAATGGAGAGGATGAGAATGAATATGTTCAGTAATATGCCTACGAGACAACAGTTGGTGCTGACAAGATGGTAATCTGATACATTATTAAGACCTAGGAGTTAGTTTCTTTGACCTTGCAGAAAATCCTCAGGACTTGCTTTGAAGTGATTGGTGGTGGTGTGGGCATGATAATATATATATATATATATATATATATATATATATATATATATATATATATATATATATATATATATAGGAGAAGGTTAAGTGACGGTAAGGCAGTAAAGTTTGAGATGAATTTGCTTGCTAATATGCTGGCTATATCCTCAGAGGAGGAGCATGATTTCATTATGTATTAGCTCAGTACATTGCTGAGCATTGCTTCTAAGGTTTCTGACGTAGCTGAAGAAGACTATGTCATTGTCCTTAGCACAGGAGGCAAGTTCCAGTTCATACTTGCTTTTGATTTTGCTTCTGAATTCTTTTTAATCTTTTTGAGTTCACTTATAGAGGTCTTGGTATCAAGTTTGCTCTTTTGGGAATGACTTTCTTCCTGTTATTGTATAGTTTGTTTATACTACAGTTCCAACACAGGGATTTATTCCTGAACCTGACATTGTGTTCGTGTCTGATGGGACCAATGCTATGATGCATGATTTGAGATGAGCATACAGATGGTCTGCAAATGTGGCAGCATGCGAGATGGGATCAAGGAGAGGTTGCTGCTTAAATATCCTCATATTATCAGTTAATCAGAATAGATTTGCCTTAGGAAAGTATCTAAAGACAAAAGGTTTGATGGTAAATCCAGTTTTATCCTCATAATGAATATTACTGAATGGTGGTCTGATTTAACCAGAGATGGGATAACTGTAAGTGCTGAATATAGTGATTATTTTGGTGAGCATTAAACTGAGTAATTTCAAACCCTTCAAAGATATGGGGTACTTGCTCTAAAGAGTTAGCATTTATGAATTAGTGAGATCATTGTACATACTCATCTGTGGTTTTGTAGGTTTTCCAGTTAATGGAGGGGTAGCGAAAATCACTTAAGAGGATACTGTTTGGTTCATTGGGGAGAGATGTCATTTTGTTTAGATATGTCTGATGGGCTGCAGGTAACACAGAAGGGGTATGGTAGTTGGCTATGATGTGCTACAGAATTTTATTGACTGCAAGAAGAATATGGAGGAGTTCAAGGTCATGATCCTGCCTTGAGAGTCAGTCACTTAGCTTCTTGGGAATATGGACAGCCCCCCTCCCCCCACAACATAGTAATTTTCACCACTGGGTTTGAATGAGTGGTAGGAACTGAAACCAGGCATTGCAGGGGTGCTATTCATACACTGAAACCATGTTTCAGTAACTATACAAATATCTATATTTTTAATGGTCAGGAATGTCTGCAAGGAGTGCAGTTTCTTGTTTAGGCTTCTAGTGTCAAGCAGGGGTACCTTTAAATAGTCTTCATTTTGTTTGACTATGTAGATAATTTGAGTAGACTAACCTTGCCTAAAAAAAGTAAAACGGTAGTATGGAGGATAAAAAGTTTTGGCTAATATAAAGCAGTTAGAGCTGTATATCATCGCATACAGCACTGCTCAAAACTAGTTTCACACCCATTTCAGACACATATTCTGAGAGCTCCATTATGTCCCTCTTGATATGATTCAAGGAGGTGGATCTCAAATTTTTAACTCCGATGTGAGCAATGACCAAATCATATCTGCACCTAGGATGAAGAGACATGGCGGCCACAGTGATATTTCATATCCTAGAAGCTGAGAGGTAGCTAAGCATGACCTTTTCCTTGATAAGCCTGGTGACTGGTGCATCTGTGTGTCTTACTATGGAGTCACCTATGACTAAGACATTACTAGATGTGTGGCTTGACCTTATTGCCTTGAGGAGATCAGCTTGCCAGTTGAGTGACCTCCTTTTGTAATTGTATTGTTTGTGGCTGTTGTTTACCTGCAAATGTGATGCTGAGTATCCTGTAAATCCACCCTTTATTAAGGAGGCCTTTGTAGTTTGTGCTTAGATTTCTTAAGTACCTCAGTGTAAGGTTTATTTGTTGTTTTAGGACATGGCTTGTACATTTGTGTGAGGTGGGCATCAGTACTGACAACTTCATAGATAATTTTAGAAGAGAGTCTGGTCTCCAACGTTTGTACATCTCACATATAGACGACTAATGCGAGAAGCAAGGAGTTTACAGTAAACATGAGACAGTTCCAGGTGCCTACTGCTATCAGGCTGGCAACTGAAGGTAAGGGAAACTGTGACTTCATGATATGTAGTATCTGTTGAAAGAGGCAGTGCTACTGAAGTATAATTGTGGGAAGGGGGTCTATATATTAAGAACGAAGATGGAACAGTGAGTCAGTGGCACTGAAGTTACAAATATTTGCAAACAAACAGTTGCAGGAACTGATGAATACAAAATGCAGTAAAGGTGATAATAACAAGTTAGGATATTTGAAACAGTAAGTGCCACTGTAGCTCAGATTCCACAATAGCATCTTAGTACAAGTGATGGGACAATTTGCAGATTACAATAATGACTGGCATTAGGCTTTGAGTACCCACAGCAGACAAAAATAATTGATGAGTTCAAATGCCAATAAAGGCTCTAGCAACAATTTATGAATACTTGAAGCAATGGCTATCAATTTGGTTGATGCAGTTTAGTACAAGTGATGGAGCAATTTACATATTACAGAGATGACACAACTTAAGCTCATAATGTCTACAGCTGGTAAAAATAATGAAATGAGACAATGCTAATGTCTGCAAGTGTGTTCAGTGTCTGCTCTCTAGTGATCACAGCTGAACTCAGCTATCTGCCACAGTGCATGACCATGTGCAGACATACCCAACTGAATGCTGTTTTCAGCTCAGTTTAGTAGACTGTAATCATTAGAAGTGAGACCACTTCACAGAGTTTTATAGATGAACAGGTGGTGATTGTGCTTGGAACTATCAAAATTATTTATCAGTAGTGCACAGCAATGCTGCGGACTATACAGAGCTTTCCAGAGGTAGTGGTTTTGGGTCTGTTTACAAGGTCAAGTCTGAGTTGGTAACCTTAGGCATACTTGTGAAGTCACAGCCTAGCAGAAGAGAGTAACAATGACCACAGCCACACCAAGTTTAAACAAGCAGACAAGACAACATACTCCAAATTAAAAAACATACTGTAATTTCAACCAGTAGTAAATTCCACCCAGAACTATAGAAGCACTCCTTCTCAAATCATGGGTTTACTTGCCAAACCAGTTAGAAAATGCTAAAATCTACCACAGCAAACAAAACAGCAGAGTACTTAAAATCACCTCTAGCACACTTTAATTTAAGTGCAAACTTGCAACTTAAATTTCACAGCTGTAGTGGGCTTGGGTATGAGGTCAAAACTGAGTATGTATCTTCAGGCATGCTTGTGTAGTTGTAGCCCAGCAGAGTAGCTTGACAATGTCTGCAAAAAATTTGAAATTAAAAAATGTCAATTTAAACAAACAAATCAGAGCACACACATCAATTAAAAAAACACCTTGCTTTGCAAACAATGTTAAATTTCACCTATAACAATGGCATCACCCCTTCTTTCACTAGGAGATTATTTGCTAAACCAGTTCTAAAATTCAGAAATCTACTACAGCATAAAAAACAGAGTAAAGTACTTAAAATCAGCTTTAGCACACTCTAATTTAAGTACAAAACAAAAATGTGTAGTTCTCAGACATACTGGGTTTACTTATGAGGTCAAATTTGAGTAGTCATTCTAAGGTGTGGTCATGTAGTCCTAGCCCAACGAAGTAATGACATCAGCAGACACACTGATTTTAAGCAAGCAAACAAACCAGAGCTCACAGGCAAATTAAAAACGCAACATTCTTACAGTGTGTATTTTAATTGTAATTCTGCTCTGACTTCCCATTTCATCTCCTCCAACTGCTTCCTTTCTCATTTTCTTCTTTCTCCCCCTCCTTACTTCAACTCGAGTAAAAGGCACAGTCATGTCCACTTAACACTCAAACCTCTTTTTCAGCAATATTACCCCTGATTTAAGGAGGAAGAGTTTTTCCTTATCAGAAAGCTCCTGTGCAGCTCATGTATCCCCTCCAGTTGCCCACATACCTATGTCTAAGCTCACCTATCCACTGTTGCTCACATGCATTGTAATCCATATTTTTATATCTACTGTGCTATACTGTGCTGGCTGTGAGCAAGAGTAGGACCCCAAGAAAGAAGACATTGACATCCTTGGGCCACTCCCTTTGCACTCCTTCGGTGTATCAACCATAGCATGCCATTTATCATACCCATTCCTACTACTTCTCATATCCCTGTAGTTATACCCAAAGCCATTCATGGCCCTGTCTTCACTGTGGCTATACCCTCATGCTATTGTCTGTGCACATGTTTGCAGATATAGGTACATTTGGAGGCCATCATTCGCCAAAGTCATTATATTCTACATTCATGTTTTATATATGACGTGTGCTGTTAACTGCACACAGTCTAACTTTCTTGGATCTGTCACCTATACTGCTTTTTATGGGATTGGCAATGCTGCCATTGTTTTGTGATGTTTACAGTAATATTTATCTGCAATAATCCATACATTTTATGATTTAGGGTGTCGGTCTTTCTTCAACATACAAGGTTGTGGCAGTATACCCTGTAAAATATGCTATTTATTATACATCGGAGTATATTTTCTTAATAGCCATTGCATTTTTGTTTTCTAATTACGTGATACATTATTTGCTTATTTAGTCCTGTCAATGCTTCTTCTGGTTGCCCATCCTGGCTACATTTGGCTGCCCTCAGAGAAATTCTGTCAGGTTCCCTAGGAATATGAATTCATGTTTGGTGCATACTGCCCACCATATTTAATGGCAGCTTACATATACAACTTTCTGCTTAATGTGGAGTTTCCCTTCTACCCCTCTACAAGGGGCAAATTAACCTGCTGCATTGCATCTCTCTATTCTTGTTGCTACTGCCGTAGGTTTATGGTATTAAAAGAACTTTTGCCAAGTGTGCTAGTCCATGTTTCCTATTCAGCCAGCACAGCTGTGAATCTGCAGCATTGTTCAGGATATGGTATGTATTGTGTTTTACTTGCACTTACGAATGCTACTTGTTCTATAGCAAGGCTTCATATTACTTTATAGTTTCCACCACATGAAGTTTCTAGACAACACTCCACAACATAAACAGAGTTTATTTACATGGATAAATGAAAGAATAGCGCAGTGTGGAACAACAAAAAAATATGGCCGGATTAATTAACAGCTGCACAAAGTGCAGTTATCATGTAGACAGCACACCACAGTGTGCTATTTTGTATTCACTAAACAACTTTACACTTAGTGTAGCAGAATATGCTAATGAAAGCATAAGTAGCTGAATTACATGCTAACTAACCAATCTGACATGGCAGAGCTACCCATGAAGTTATGAAACAATTGTGTATACTCAGTGTAGCCATTTTGCCTGAAATTAAAAACTCTTTGGATTATAGCTACTATTACACGTGGAAAAAAAATAACAGCGTCTATATCAGAAGATCGAATGCTAAAAATAGCAAACGCTCTTTTATCAAACTTAAAACCGCAAAACCTTAAAATGTCAAAGGAATAGATCAGCAAATTTTTCCGAGGGAAAACATTCGCTGATACAAAAAAAAAATCAATCTACAGGCAAAATAAAGTGGGGGGCTTTGCCACCCACACCCCCCAATGTGGGGGGTTGTGCCCCTATACCCCCTAACTTAACTATACCACCTCCAAGATCATACTACAGTGGAGAAAACAGCAAAGTCCAGAGAACGGCCCATCGATTTCTTCTCCAGGAAAAAAATCGATGTTCCATGCCTTCAACATTTTCGGGTTTTGCATTTTAAAGTTCGATATGAGTGTTCGCTAATTTAAAAGTTCACTCTTCTGACAGGAACCCCAAAAAAATGTTAGTATTTGCTGCTGCAAATAAAAAGTTGTATGTGCAGCAAGCTTTGATTAAAGTTGCTGCTGCTGTTGCCAGACCTCTGCCAAGAAGAAGAATGCTTTTATATCCTGATTGACTTACTATAGACTGCATGACACAAAAATTGAGCAGCAAAACAATTCTGTATGATATGTCAACAGTATAGTAAATGTACAACCTCTTTTGCACACATATAAGGCCCAAGGTAATTGTGGAACCAGTTTTAAAAAAAAAAATAACTGCTTAACTCCATATGCAAGTAATTCTATTTTCCCAAGATGACACATCTGTTATGTGTACAGTGATGTCAGTAAAACTGTATGATTGTGATGTTTGCAATATCCACCTATTGACGTTGACAATAATGTGCATAATCTAATATTTTTCTGTCCCGCACATATATGGAACTGTAACTAAATTAAAAATGTGCAAAGGCAAGTGCACAAGTCACCCATCATTGTCACAGGGAGGTGGTGGGGGAGAATATATGACAGCAAGTCTAACACCTAAGAAGTGAGTGTGAATTATTAAATTGCATTGCCTACTTGAAAGTTCTGCAGTATACCCAATGGTGTTATTTTCTGTCAGAACCAACATCAATGTACAAAATAAGTAAAAAAAAATTAAGTTCCATATTAGTACACATAAGTAAATAGAGCTCCCCCAAAAAAGTAAAGCAAGTGAGAGGCAAGATTACATGCCAGGTAAGGATGACAACAGTTGTGCAACTGAGTAGTATATTGCAACATTAATCAAAGCAATGTATAGTTTTCCAGTACAGATGGGTAAAAGTGTTCTTGCAAGTCCACTTGTGTGGAGACTGGTCAGTTATATGTCACAGGCTTAACACATTTCTGATTTACAAACGTCAAACCTCTGACCTTTCTATTAAGTGACACAACACTCTTCTGCAATAACTTGCCAGATGGGCATAGAAAATGTTCCATAATGTCATGAAGGTGAATGTTACAGCCAAGGCTCAAACCAGGAATATATTCCAGATAATGTTATTGCATTATAACTAACTCAATAAGATAAACACTTTCATTTTCTATATAAACAACTTCATCAGATAAAACACATACAACGTACTTTCCCTTATATATAATAAATGAGATGAGCTTCAAATCACCCCAAGTCCAGAGTGGATTGTAAGAGATTTAAAGCTGTAAAACACAATATATAAAAAGTTCTACAATCACAACTTAATTCAGTGTTGAAGCCAATATAAAAACACATAAATAAAAAAAATACATTAAGTATAAAAACATGTTTATTCCCATTTGACATTTTTATCTTTCTAGGCTTTTAAGTTTCAATAATCAAGCTATCGAAACATGTTCATTCAAGCTTGCCCAGTTATTCTCATTCAAACATAATGGCCAGTATAGTACACATTTCTCAAGTGCCATATCCCATGATCCTCCCTTTCTCATTTGGTATTATTTGTTCAAGCACATTAAATTTAAAATAATGAACCAGGTTTTTGTTTACATGTTTGAAGAGAGTTTTGTTTGTTTGTAAATCGTACAAGTGCTCATAAATTCTAGATTTTAATTTTCACTCAGTTTTTCCAATATAAAAACACGGGCCTAAAACACATTTTGCACAATAAACAACTCCATTTGTATTACAATTAAATCCAACATATTGGGAATGTCCAGTTCACATATTTTCTCAAAGCATTGTATGACAGGGTGAATTGGGAGGGTTAAAAGTACTCGATACTCTTAGAGGGTTCATTATTGAATCAATATCCTGAGATATCAAACTAAAACTAAAATTCAATTTCCTGACTTACTGTTTTAAGTCAATAAGTGTTTTAAGTCCATAAGAGTCCCTATTTTAGGCTATAAATTGAATAAAATAACAACTGTAGGTCATGACACACTGCCTGCTAATACTACAGAAAACAGGGACTTAAGTATTAAGAATGTTGAAGTGTTTTTTTAAAAATTCATATATTACTATGTACAGCCATGAAAGTGAACAGATTAAAAGTGTCCATGAAAAAACTGGCTTATATTAAATAATGAGAGAGAGATTAGAGATTTTGCTTATAGGAACTGCTCAAGTACAAAAAAATTATCTATGTTATAAGGATATATGTTTTCTTGATAGAGGCTGCACTTACTTGAAACCTAGTGGCGGCAAGTGACTTCAAATTAAAGGGGGGCTGTAGGAGACAGCTAAATGGGTGGGGCCAATGGGAAGGGGTGTGGCCAGCCAGAAAGGTGTGGATCTATGTTCAAAACCACAACAACTGGAACTTTAATTAAATATGCTGCCCTGTGTGCCAAACCATCATTATGAGAGTCCAAGCAAGACAAAATGAAGTGTAGAAGAAAAAAATATTTCAATGCATTGGCTACATGATAGCTTACGTAATATCTAGATGGAAACACAAAGGTTGTGAGGCATGAAAAAATAAATTAGTTTTTAAATACATTAATAGAATGCCAGTCAAAATCAAGTATATAAAAAAAACACAAGCAGCACTCAGCTCAAACCACTTCTCCTTGCACTGCAGTTCTAATTATAATTTATGTTCAGCTTTATAAAATTACCAAGTAACATGCTGAAAGTAGCAATCTCTGTGATACCCCCACTTGTAAAAATGTTCTTGTCCAAAACCGACCTGCTGCCTGACAACAACTCTCTACTTGTTTCATGGGGAAGACATGATCAAAGTAAAAAATGAACAGCAAACAAGAAACAAGCTCAAGATAAATTGCTTAAAGGATTCCTGCACAAGTTATGGACCACACATGCTAGATTGGCATTCTGTTTAGTTTACGGGTAAAGCCTGCAAAGATGACTGCAAGTCTCCAACAAAAGATGACTGCAAGTCTCCAACAAATGTAATGAGCTTCTGAAAATACTGTAATCCTGTCCTTTATTACAAATACTGTCATATGCATTTCAATAGCTAAGGCTTATACGTTATCTAGTTATGTAAATATTTTCTGCATGGCAACAACAAAAAGGCCTCCAATGTTGGTAATTCTTTAACAGTATGCTTATTAAAGCTCACTTGCATCTTACAATCTCCAAGAAGCTTACTTGATGGTCATTAAAGCATAGCTACTTAAACACAGAGTAACAGGCACTGCGACAGCGTGCATTTTCTGAATAATAAGAAGCATAAATCAACAGTATAAAATATGACAGAAAACCAAAACATTCTGCAAAATCAAGGACAGATAAAAAGCCACTGTCGTAATTGTATCTACCTTGGATGGGGGAATATTCTGCATACTTACACTGCATAACTGCTCCTTGCCTTGCATGGACACATCTAGAGTCACTACATGGGGGAGTGGGGTGCAACAAGTATGTCACAATTTGAAATGTCTCTGGCTGACGGTGATGGTACTGACACTCATACCTCTCAACCTCAGAGCAAGAAATCTGGACAAAGCCATACACAGAAGTGGGATACAGGCTTAAAAATAAGGACAATTTTTAAATATTGCTCGTATAAACTTAGAAAGATAATAGAATAGTAGTAGGTCTTGCATTAGTATGAATTTTCTAAAGGGTATGAAATCTGAAACTCAAATGTCTGCCATTATTTTCTAACCTCACTCTTTAACGATTTGCTATTAATTTTCCAGAAAACCACAATTTTATGAAAAATGGACCAAAATGTGATGCAAAAATATAAAATTGCCACACAATACAGCTGGGAACTTGTCAAAGAAGGGACAAAAATACAGAAACCACATATTTTATGAGGAACAGAACAGAACAAATATGAGGCAAAAATCTGCAATTTGTTTACAAATGGTGGTAGGTAGGGAATTCAAGCCCTTGCCACCTGCTTCAAGCCTGAGGTATTCTCTACCACTACCATGTGTTCTCTGTAGCCACCAGTATATAGCAACTGGGGCATTTTGCACAAACACACACACACACACACACACACACACACACACACACACACACACACACACACACACACACTCACACACACACACACACACACACACACACACACACACACACACACACACACATACACACACACACACACACACACACACACACACACACACACACACACACACACACACACGCGCACACACTTCTCAGTCCCATTTAAAGCTAACGGCTACACACAGTATATGAATTCAGTGAGTGTTCTCAGTCCCATTCAGTGTTTCATTCCCATCCTGTGCAAGCTAATGGCTGGTTTCTCCGCGAGAAGGCTCAACTGTCCTCCCAAATGGTTTCCCTGTGATAGTAGGCTCCAGCCTGCAGGCGATGCAGTAAGGAGTTCTTCTGTTCTATGCCATCGTCACCGCACAGACTTCCAAGCATCTGCAGGGCAGAGATGCCTTTCCCCCTACCCAGACTGCTGACACAGCAGTCTGGAGTTCTGTGAGTTCCAGGAACTACAACCACGCATAAGCGGAGTTCCATTCCAGGACTCACAATTTGTTTTTTTTTTCTTATTTCTACAGGTGGGGGAGTTGCAGTCCTGCATTCCTATAGCACGAGCCACCCCTCACGTTCTCTTGTCATAGCTGTTGTTGTTGTAATGTCATTTGCTCTAATAATGAGTTTACTCACCCTAAGACAATAAAAAATGTTTTTAGGTGTACAGCCACTTGCAATACTGCTAATATTATCTATCTGGCTATGTGTAGAAAATGTGACAGTTTTTATGTGGGAAAATGCACAAGAAAACTGAAAGAAAGTATCACTGAACATCATTCACAAATGAGTGGAAATATTCTGACTAATGCATTAGCAAATCATAGAATGGAAAAAGGATTAGACCATGATTTTATATTTACAGTTATAGATGTATTGTATAGAAATATTAGAGGTGGTGACATGAACAACAGGCTTGAGATACATGAATATGAATGGATCATTAGAGTGCAAGCAGATACTTATCCTGGCATTAATGCTGCAGTCAGTATCAAGCCTGTACTTAAATTTAAGTGACTATGTTTAAAATAAATTTGTATTTCTTTTTGTTTAAATAATGATTTCTTGACAATAATAGTTTTTTTAAGACTGATGTGCTTTTAAGCATTAAATTAATTAACTGATATTGCGATATTATTGGGTGAGCTGTGTCTTGTGATTTTATTTGAAAATGTTTATTGATTTGTTGTATTAACTAGAATTTGTATTCACACTGAAGAAGGATTTGTTTGTCCGAAAGCTTTGCACATTAAAATTTCAACTATGTTTGCAGAGTTCACTATTTTTGATTTCTTATGTCTCTTTGTTGATTGTGAGACTCTGCTTTACCATGGTATTTATCCAGTTTTTTGTTGTTGGTCCTCTACCTATCCCCAATTATGGTGTCTCCCAACCTTTTTTCTCCATCACCATCTCTGTCTGCCTTGTATGTCCTGTAAGTCAGTGCCTGCTACCTAACCTACCCAACCTACCTGACCATCTCATTCCAAAGCACCTCCCCCAATATTCCTCTCTTTCCAAAAAAAAAAAGGAAAATGGGCACCTGTCCCAGAAAAAAATTACACTCCATACATAGCTTTCCAGTTTGCCTATCTTGGCACACTTAATTTGGTCCAATTGGCTATACAGACGTTTTATGTTGTTGCCACCCATCCCTGGTGTGGTCACTCTCTAAAGTCATGGAATTATTTTACAATTCTACATTTATGTAGTGAACAAGTGGATAGCTATGGTGCCCTCCCACCACCTGCCTGTAAATTCCTGCATTCTTTCCCATGTGTCCTACCTTCTGCCTGCCAACCCCTATTTCACATATTTAATCTGGACAAAAAAATAGAATCACACACAACATACATGGTCAGAATTGGCCCATCAAAAAGCCTTTACTTGTTGTCCTCATCATTTGCGCAGAGATTACCATCACCCACCAATGCTGAGTTGTGGTAAATGGCATTCAACTTCCTGTGGAAAAAGCTGAAGATTTTAATTTAAGCCACAGTAGTCCAGTTACTTTCACACAGATGTGCTTAAATCCACTGTGCTATTGGAATACAGAGTAAAGGCCAACTAAAGGCACTAGCGGAACATGTACTGTAACAGTTCTTAGGCTGCTGGATGTAATGAACTACAAGCTGCTATGTAGCATGTTGAGATAACATTACAGCTGTAATTTCATGACATTTTATATTCCTACCATATAATTAACTGCAAACATCTGTATTTCTCTCCATTTACAACATTTCATTAACACACTATTTGAATAGTGCAGCACAGAGTCATTTGACAACATATTATAGGCCCAACAGGGAGAATTAGCAAGCCACATTTAGCCTGCTTATGTCTTAATATTGGTTAAATGCTCCGACCCCTTTACTGTACAGAGCAAGACAGTTTAATAATGAGGAAAAAAGCAAGAGTAACACACCATACAGATGAGCCTACATGTCCCAGAAAAAATATGCTCTTCATCTGTCTCTCTCTCTATATATATATATATATATATTCACCCCTTCTGCTTATTGTGTATTTTTGCCTTCAGCTACATTACTCTGGTCCACTTAGCACTGCTGTGCTTAGCTATGTTTACTCAGGTTAATTTACTTTTGAACAAGCTGAAGAGCTGAGGGTAATGAAGAGTAATAAATACACTGAGGGTAATGAAGAGTAATAAATACATTCTCCTTTTCTGCAGTATGTTATCAAATTGGAAATTTGTGAAGTAGGAGTTCCTATGTAGTATGTTTCGATAATGCTGAGGTATGTAGATTTTTCTTGGAATACTATCAAGGTTCAAATCCAGATATATGCAAACTGTTTTTGAATGTTTGTATGACTCCTGTGGGTATAAATTTTGGCTACACCTGTTCATAGCACATCAGTATCCTGCTGCTATGTCTCTTTTTTACAGATCTTGCATGAAAAGTTATGCTAATAAATAAAGAGTAACACGACACAAATATGTGCAGAAATGAACTTGAACTAATGTGTTAGTATGACTATATTATGTATTCCTGTCACCATCTGTCCACCTCTTCCCACTCCTTAAGACATGTTTCCACTAACAATAGCATGCTTGGTCCTTTATGTGTTTCATAATACACCTGTAGCATACAAATAAGAATTGATAAACTGCAACTGTCATGACAATTGTGTAAATCATGACACCTGAAATATGACCCTAACACAGATCTGTTCTGCAGTCCATTAGAAATGCTTTTTTGTGTGAAAGATGGCAGACAGCACTATACACTACTGGTAATTCCCATAGTAAGTTCAACACCTCAAGATATGATTGCACTTGAGCGAATACGTTACCATCAGCAGTGCAAATGAGCTTGGCAGCTCTGCACTTCAGGCAGCGAGTAAACAAAATACTGCAAATAATTATTTGTTTAGGTTGCACAATGGCAGCTTGTCTGTATTGAAATTTGACAACAAGTTATCTGGATTTCAGAGTGATGTAGACTCACCTAAGTCAGTCTGTTAATGTACGTCTGAAATGCAGTGGTTACAATTGCAACGGTATTACAATGTTTGTAATCTAGTCACAAATAATACATCACTGTTATTTTGCAGTGCACTGCATTATTTATGAAGTATCTGTTTTTATTGTCAATGCACATTGTGCAAGTGTGAGGCAAGACAAGTGTGCAATCATCCCAGAATGAAGTGGCAGGAATGCTTTATTGATAATCCACTGGTTTACAGCTGTGATTGTCATTGCCATCCCACACTGAAACAGATACATGTTTATCACAGTAACACAATGAACATGAAGGACAGTATACAAATCATAGCAAAGAAGTATGTCATTACATAGGACAATCACAGTGCTGTTACATTTGCCTGTCTACACTTATGCATTTGCCCCAAAACATAAGATGCACAGTTCCAGCTGTTCCAAACAGTGACATTTTACTAATGACAAATGTGCATTTTCACATCTAGAAATTCAGACTTCTCCTGTGGTGTTTGTGACGAATATTGTGTTTTCAAGATTGTGTAACTAGATAGGTAGGAGGTTCAGTTCTCACCATAAAAGTGTGTGTGTGTACGTGTGTGTGTGTCTGGGGGTTTTAGTGCGGTAAGTAATACATTTAACTTTACACATAGCTCATTCTGCAATCTGTCCCACTTTTAACACAGAATCCTCTCTGCAACACACTGATGAAGTAAGAAGATCAAAAGTGCGCTTTCACCCCATAAGAGTCAGACTTTTTCTGTGGTGATTGCAAATAGTACAGTGCACTCTCTACTGCATAACTAGATAGGTAGGAGATTCAGTTCTCACTATTAGGAATTTCTATGTGTGTCTTTCTCCAAACAGAGAATGGAAAGGTTTGTATTTTATGTGGCTGCAATATCAGGTAAATATAGCTTCCTCAACAGGTACATATAACTTCCTCAGCAGGCATACTGTATCAACTTCCAGTCAGGGGAAACATTAATGTGGGTCAGTATTCCACCAACCCCTTATCACAGTGTTCCACAAATATCTTCTCTGCAACACAGTGATGATGTCATTCTGTCAAAAGTTCTATTTGTCCCCATAAGAGTCAGTCTTGTCCTGTGGCACTTGCAGCTAACACCACAGTGAGTGGTGCAAATAGGACAGTTGTGAACTTGGGTGTCTGTGTGGTTCTTGTGTCATGGAAGTAAACTTTCAAAAACAGATGTGTTGTCCCCACTTCCACTTATGAGTAAACTTTAACTGTGAACACAGCTCCCTCTGCAGTTGATCCCACTATTAACACAAACATCGTATCTGCAACACAGTAATGAGGTTGTGACAATATGAGGTATTGCCAGCTATGCCAGGAGAAGTAAGCCAATGGATGTGTAACCTATGCCAGCATAGCTAACTGGAGTTTTGAAAGAATTATATGTAATTTGTATATCAAGCTGATTTGTACAGATGCTTATGTTAAAAAAAATATTTGTAAAGCTGCTTGTGTTAAAAATGTACCAAACATGCATCCTGCTGGACAGCAAATAAATGCACCTGTATATCAGACTGTATTATAACTGTTAAAATTAATATTGAAACAGAGGATACTGGAAGAGAAGAGGTTAATCTCAATCCCATCTAACTTTAAAAAAATATCCTGAAATTAAATTACTTAATGTAGGCCATAATGATTGCATCTCACAGGTCTCAATGCAGTCAGAGACAAAAATATTGTACTAGGAAACCTTCTGCATTATCCATAGCAGTGAAATAATTTCTCCCCTGTAAGGGTGGAAGTATTGAAATGGTTTTATGGCTTCCAGATGCTATAACACATCCTAGCAAATCTATATCTGTGTATATGGTAACACATATGTATGAGAATCTGGTTCAGTTTCTACTAATGGGGAAGTATGGGAAGCAAAAGTCAGATAACCAGATGTATGTGATGTCATTTTGTAATCCAGCACAAAAATGATGGTTTAATACTAGATGAGACCAAAGTCTCAGAGCAGTCTGTTTTGTAACCTGACTCACTCCATCTTGCCTTGCTTTAGTAAGTAACCAGGGAATAGCAATTATTTAGATCAGTCAGAAAGATATATTGAGATTAGTTAAGTACTGTTTTTCTGTAACTGTGTGAATCTATCCACCTGTGTTATTTTCTGTTATGAAACTCTGGTGTTTATTGTAAATAGATATTTAGTATTTTCATGTTTTTTTATTATTTATTATTAAATATATTAAAATTTTCATTGTGACTGATCTTTTAGAGAATGTTTTAACCTTTGAGAGTACTTATATTTATTTGATGACACTGTGGCCACTCCTGAAAGCCTTGCTGTTTGGTCAGCATTACCATTTGTATTCATATTCATTTCACTCAGTATAATTGGGTACCCTTGTAAAAGTCTTAGTGTAGCTGGTTTTGGAGTATCTGGTGGCACTAACTACTTTATAGTCTGGGCAAAGGGTAGCAGAGTGAGTAAGTGTGTGCCAGCCTTTCCCAGGTGTGTGTGTGTGTGTGTGTGTGTGTGTGTGTGTGTGTGTGTGTGTGTGTGTGTGTGTGTGTGTGTGTGTGTGTGCAAATCAAATCTCAAAGAGTATGTGTCAGCTACTTGGAGCAGGGACACAGAGCACGTGTTTCACAAAGAGGGTGTTGGAGGACTTGGCTGAGGACTCAACTCTACAGCTGTGCCAGTTGGGAGTTTTGGGGGGCCTGGAGTGAGAGGGAAATCCAGACCCCAAACTAAGTGTGTTCTTTGTGTGCTCTTAATAGAAATTGTGTTTGATGCAGAAAGCTACAGCTGGAGATAGTATGTGTATCTATTTTTGCTCCAAGTGAACATCTCTCACCAGTGTCAGTGGTGAGCATTCAGGCTGCTTGATTACTGGCCCAGAGGATGGGACATCATGGCAGTTATCCTAACAAACCTGCATTCCCTCCCCTTAAAACTGTCCTGTGGCTCTTGTGGCTAATATTGTGTTCTCTAGATTGTATAACTAGATAGCTAGGAGGTTAAAATCTCACAGTAGGGAATTTGTCTGTGTAGCTGCTATGTCAGTTATGTGTGGCTTTCTGAACAGTCATGCTGATCAATTTCCACTCAGTAGTAGATTTTAATATAGGAAAGGGTGCCCCCATCCCTTTCTCCCACATTTACCATATAGATCTTCTCTCCATCCTGCTGATAAGGTCAGGTTGTCAAAATTGCACAATGTGCCCTTACAACTCACATTTCTTCAGTGGCACTTTTGGCTAATTCTGTATTGCATAGATTGTATAGATTGTATAAACAGATAGTTAGGGAGCTTGAATCCAACATTAGGTAAAGAATGTCAATGTGTTTACTGCCATGTACAATTGTGTCCATGACAACACTTCTTATGTAAATTTACAATTAGGAGACATGTGTTCACTGGCAGTAGATTACCCTATAGCTTTTATTACCAACAGGCAGTAAACATTTTTGGAAACACAATCTTTGCTTCATACTATCAAAAATTAACCACATCAAAGTAAGCATATAACTTACCGTGTGGCACTGGCTGTTGATACTGTGCTCTCTAGAATGCATAAGTGCAGAGGCAGGAGGTCTGAATCCAGCAATGTTGGACTATTGTCCATGTCTGTTGGTCTGTCATGTTGTGTAGAGAAGGCTTCTAATGTAAGTAGTGTGTATAGCTGTGTAGTGTTACTATGCACGTCCACTGCCTTAACACATTTCCAGGGGAACATCAGCGTATGAAGGAATGGTAATATCATCCGTTCAAATGTGTGCTGTCACAGTTGCAAAAGAAGATCTCTTGTGGCGCATGCGATTCAGGCAGTGTTCTGTACCTTGTGATCTTAGTCTGTTCAGCTCCAGCTATTACTCCTTAAATTCACTTGTGTCAGTATGTCTGTGAATGTGCAAGTAGGTAACAATGTTACCAGCCAGCTATCTGCTGTGTACATGCATGGATGGGGATTCCTATTACAATCATTTCTACTCTTTTTTCATACAGAAACACTTTCTTTGATAATGATGATGCCATGGGATGACATTTGTCTTTCCTATAACAAAGACTAAGGCTTTTCATGTGGCATGAGGACATGGGACTATGTTCTGTATGTTTGTGCCTTAGTAAGGCATGTGTTCAAATCCATGAATATCCACACAGCCATTCTACTGCCACACATTTGGTGTGACTATATTACACATTTGCTATGTCTGGGTATACCTAGTAGTAGGTAATGTTGTGACAGGAACACACATATAGCAATACTGTTTTAAAGAAAAGACATATGTCCCTTGCAGCAGTAAAATGATGTCACAGCTTCAAACACCATGGCACATTCATTCTTTCCAATATTATGTAGCTTCTGTCATCACATAGTGAGGTGTTCAAAAATCATATTGGCTGATAATAAGCCTTGCCTGTCTTAATGATGTTATGCATGAATGACATCTACAAGTATTATAATGTATTCAATTACTGTGAGAGTAACCTCCCACAGCCCTTTTTTCTCAAAAATTGCAACACACACATATGAAGTAATAACTTCATGTAGATGGAATCTCATAGCTTTGTTAAGACTTCCACTGTGGTGCATGTGATTAATGCACATATTTAGAGTTGGTGGGCTTACATAGCTTGCTGTTCAATTCCAAACAAGCATAACATTCTACGAATGTATTGGCATTACACAAACAACACTGTATAAAGTTATTATTCTCAGTTTTTATTTAGTTATTAATGCAAATAATATATGTGTTTGTGTTGTTTAGATGAAGTTATGACCTTGTTTGCTATAATGTCTTGTTAGCATGCCCAGTATAATCCTGTATTACATGTGCTCCATTTACAATTGGAGACTTTGAAGAAGTGCAGTGTCATCAGATCTGTGTTATCATTTTTCACTAGTGTATTTTCATTGCTATTATATTACTCTTTATGATGCACATGTATATAAAAAACATGCTTGTCTAAGACATGTATCAATGTAATATCCCCCCATCTATGGCTGTCCAATGACAAATGTTAAAACATGTCCCTTTTGGCTATTCATGACACAGCTGCTGTACAACTCATACCTTGTTTATATAGGATGGAGTGGAGGATACAGCAATATAGTCAGTTATCATACACACATTCCCTAAATATACATGTCATATTCAATAACTGCACTGTATGCAAATGACCCTTAAAGTATCCACTGTCCTTGCTATTATCTCATCTCATTCTATCAACATTAATATCACATTTACTCCTCTTTCCTACAATGCTGCATAATATCCTTCTCACATCCATTGTTAGCAAGTCCATTTTTAAGTTATGTACATGGGTAAACAGTCAAGAACAGGATTATTTATTATCACCATCAACATGGAGATCTTCCTATTGAAAATGTTTCTTTCTAGCATCAGCTTATTTGAATGCATAGATTTTTTCCATTTACCCTACCCTAGTAATTACCCCTACACTGTTCATCTACATGCTTAAAAGTTACTTGCCTTTACTTTCAGCTGCCAAGCTTGCTTGCATATTACATTTGCCTACAGGCAAGTGTTTTTGTTTACATCGTGTGCTCATGCATCCAGCACCACTTCATGGTTGCCAACACTGTTGCTGATCACAAAATGATGCTTGGAATCATGTAAGCATAACGAGCAGCATGCATATTCTATGAGCGATGCTTCTCATTGCACTAACGTACTGCCATCTTAACATGAGGCCTACACGATTAATGAATCCCAGGGATAGATCAGCTTCAATAAGGGTTTTTACAGGATATAAACTCATCATGCAGGTCTAGTTTCACAATCTGTAGCTTTTAGCACCCAGCTTTGGTATTTCTGGCATAATCGCATAATCCAGCAGGATTTACAAGAGGTATCTGCTAACTCTTGCTTTTGTAAACAAAATAAGTCTCAAACTCAAGTAGGTAACTTCTAACTTAAAGATCTCTGTGGCAAGGATAGTTTCCAGCCTAACTTCTACCTTGAGATGTGAATTCCCTGGATACTCATTAATACATTCCTTCTTCAACCCTGTACTCAGGAAGACAGAAGTCTGACATCTTGGGGCAGACCTCTCCACTGTCCCTGATTTTTCAGAACATTGTTGATTTTGCCTCATATTTTGTCCTGTCCTGTGTAAAATTATTGTTCTTCCTAGTAAATGACTGAGGTTTACAGTCAGTCAATACTACCACATTAGAGTTTCATACTTGTTGTTCAGAAAATCCACATTGCTACAAAACCTGTTGTAGTGCATAAAGCACAGTGATAACACACCGATATTCAGAAAAAGACAAATCAGTTAAGCACTAGAGTCATGCGAGACCCAGCTTTAACAAATGTTAAGCACCCCCTGCTAAAGTTGTTATGGTTGGGTATCATGCTAGGCAGCAAAATCTGCCAATACTGACCAGAAAATGACAGCTGCAGAATAAAAGATTTGTTTCTGCCTGCTGTCTGTCCTAATAACTTGTCCCTGACTTCCTGTTATAAACTTTGAAAGTTACCAGAATAAACAAATGTGCATTCACCTGCATTATTTGAAGGATACGAAGCCTGAAACTTAAATGTATGTTTTTATTTTATTAATTCAGTCCTAAGTAATTTGCCAAAAACACACAGACTTTATGAGGAAAAGACCAAACATACGAGGCAAAAATCTGGACAGTAAGTGTAAACAAAAGGGACCCTGTTACACTGTCTTTCTTACAGTGTTCGCTAAGTGCTTTACTGTTTTGAGAGCCAGCAAAACACTTAGCAATTTTTTTTTCTTTTTTGCTGTAACTAGTAGTACATAGTGCAGATAAAGCTCCATATACTAAAAAAAATTATGAATTGGTCACTGATCCTAGCCTAATGTGCTGTCAATATGAATGCCATGATTCACCTCAAGAGCTTTGGTTTTGAGGTGAATTTCTTAGTATCCATGTCATGAACACATAATAAGTCAGTTAGAATCACAGTCCTGCCTCATAATCCTCTATGTTCTTGTTCTATGTGTTCTTGTTTTTGTACCTTTGTTCCCCAATTATTGTTGGGTTTGCCCAGAATTCTTGATCATAAAAACTGAGATATATGCCTTGGGGAGCTGTCAGCCCTTGCAATTCCCAGAGCTACATATATGAGTATATAATGATTCACACTGATGATATTGAGCTACAGAAACACACTGAAAAAGCTCATCAATGATAACAAGTATAAAAAGTCATCTACAGAAAGTAATCACATAAACTGTCATTACGTGGGGAGCGTCGTTCTAACCCCACCCAATGTAGGAACTCAGCCCACACCTCGGGACCTTAAATAAACTTACTCCAGAGTTGCACAATCATAAAAAAGGGAAAAAGTCTTTAATTACACTACACTGAGCTTCTTGAAGTTCAGCTGTAGCATACTTCAACCCACTTCACCACTAACAAAATTTCTCACAAAATCCTAAAAATCAACAAACACAAATCAATATGCATAGCTGCCCTCTATATCTCTCCAGGCAACAACATCCCAATACTAGAAGATATTCTCTCCTGGTTCTCCTCTAACATCAGAAATGAAACCTATATCCTAGGCGACATGAACATCAACCGGGCTTCTATAAACTCTCAATCCCATACTCAAACAATTAACCTCTTTAACTTCACCCAGCTAGTAAACTCTCCTACCAGGCCAAACAAAGATGGAAGCACAGGCTCCATCATTGACTGGATCTTAGTTTCTCATCCTAACCTAATCGCAAATACTGGTATCCTCCCCGACCCACTCAATGACCACTTGCCAAGTTTTGCTGACTGGCACCCCTCTCCTTTTCAAAATTACCATCACTACATTCAAACATATAACTTCTCCAATTTCGACCCAAAAATATTTTCAGACTGTCTAAAACTAATAGATAGGACCCCCCCCTAAAAACATTGCCCCTTGACAACACCATCAGTTACTTCAATTAAACATTTCTGAACCTACTAAATAACCTCGCTCCTCTCAGAACTAAATGAGTCAAATCTAAAACCTTTCCCTGGCTATCAAAGGAAACTAAACAAACCATGCTCCTAAGAGACAAACGGTGGAAGCAGTACCAAAACAATAAACTACCTAATGTTTTACTAGAATTCAAACAACTCCGCAGCACCGTGAAGAAATTAATAACTAAAGACTGCAAGACTAATACTCCAAGCTTCAAACTGAGCACTCTAACAACCCCAGAAAATTCTGGAATACCATCTCCTCCCTCCTCCATCCTGGCAATAAAGAAAACCCCTGCTCAAACCCTAACCTCACCAATCTAAAAACAGACACTCAATTTAACACCTTCTTTGTGGAATATATAGCCAAACTGACTACCAGCTTCCCGCTCATCTCTCCCAATTCCCCCCTTCAGATTATACTACTTATACTCCCTCCTTCAACCTCAGTCCTTTCCCCACAGGTACAATAAAAAATAACTCCTCCTCCAACTAAAACTATGCCATTAACACACCAGATAATTTACCTCCATACTTCCTCAAATTATCTTCTGAAAGCATAGCCTTCCCTAGCTTCATTATAATAAACAGATTCATCCAAGAGTCCTATGTTCCCTCAATATGGAGGCATACATTCATCATCCCACTCCACAAGGGTGGTAAAAACACTGACACCACCATCTTCCGCCCTATTGCCCTTTTTTCTCCACTCTCAGAAATCCTGGAAAATGTATTCATTCACAACTAATGCCATATCTAACTCACAATAATCTCCTTATCCCCACAGCCCTGGCAACAGTACCATCACTGCCCTCCTCTCCTTCCTCAAAACCATTAACCATGCCTGTGACTCTGGCAAAATCATCTCTACCCTATTCCTAGACCTATCCAAAGCCTTTGACACTGTCTCCCACTCTATACACCTATCTCAACTCTCTTCCCTCAATCTATCCCCTTCTACCATAGCCTGGTTCTCTAGCTACCTCTCCAAAAGACAACAAGATATACAATGGAAAACTTCAACATCATCCTTCCTACAGATCCTTACTGGTGTTCCCCAAGGCTCTGTCCTTGGCCCCTTATTTTTCAATATATTCATCAATAACTTCCAACACTCCATCCCAGATACCTCACTAATCCAGTATGCAGATGATTCAACAATCATCTGTTCAGCTGACTCCCATTCCGACCTACTGCTAAAAATCCAGTCTGCCTTCTATACAACTGAAACATGGATGCAAAATAACCACCTCACCCTAAATGGTAATAAAACAAAATTAATGGTCTTTTCTCTATCAAAAAACTCCTCCATTGATAAACACTCCTTTACAATACTAAGCCAGAATAACATCCCCATTGAAATAGTTCCGCACACAAAATTACTTGGTGTAATCAATGATGAACATTTAAAATTTGATATCCATATACAAACTAACATCAAAAACACCCACCAAAAACTAGGTCTCCTATATAGACACAACTGCTTCCTTACTCACTCCACCTGAAGGACCTTAGCCTCCTCATACCTTCTCTCCTCTCTCATGTATGGCACTCCTCTGTTCACTAACTTCCAACTCAGCCTACAAGCCAAACTTGAATCTTGCTTCAATAAAATCTGCAAATTTGCCACCAACTATAAAAATTCATCTCATCATTGCATCTCCCTCCACTCTCTTCAATGTCTCGAACTTCCTAACTACCTGAACTTTCTTAAACTAACCACTGCCCATAACCTCATATTCAAGCCCTGCAGCTGTCCCTCCCTCTTGTCCTGCTTAACTCCCTATATCCCTAATCACTCACTTACATCTGAAAATCAAAACCTCCTAAAAATCTACAAACCCTCACGGCCCCCTGGGCACAATCTACTGTCCTGCTCCATAGCTAAGTTATGGAACTCTCTTCCTCCCACCCTTAGAAATGCTCCAGACAACTCTAACTTCAAATCCCTCCTCTACTCCTACCTTTCTTCAAAATGGGATTGCTCATGCTCTGCTCCAACATAGATTCCTTTACTAACTACATCTACCCTCTATCTTCTCTGTCTATACCATTCAGGGCTAACCCTCACCAGCTTCCATTCTGTACTCATAGCCTTTCTCCTGCTATTCCTACTTCTACTTAATTCAGCTTTTGTTAACAACTAATTTCCAGCTATTTTTGTTTAAATACTACACTTTATAGGTGTCCATAAGACTGTACTGCTGTATGATCTCATACTCTGTAAATTACTCTATTCAGGAAACAAACTTTACTACTGTATAGTGAGTATGAAATATATGATTTCTAATTTTGTATGTTTGTTTTAGTAAGTGTTATTGCAACTGTTTGTTATTGGAGCTTTTGTCCCCAGGCCTCCACTGAAAACGGGCTCCCCACAGCCCAGTGGGCTTTCCCGGTCATCTAACTGAAATAAATAAATAAATAATAAATAATTGGCATGCCATAAAAACTTTCACCAATGAAACGAATGGCACCCATATACACATATATATATATATATATATATATATATATATATATATATATATATATATATATATATATATATATATATATATATATATATATATATATGTGTGTGTGTGTGTGTCTGTGTGTCTGTGTGTGTGTGTGTGTGTGTGTGTGTGTCTGTGTGTATGTTGACAGCTGCTGTTCTCTGTGGTTCCCACTTGTTTCCTGTAATTCTGTTGCATTTTTGTATACCATCACTAGTGCGTGGCCTTCATTTAAAGTTACATTTCATTCTGCAGGAGTATGTACATAACGGTATTGTAATGTCCATATCATTTTCCCCTGTAGGTGTGCAGCTTTTTTTTTTCCTGAAGATTTAGCATATTTTATAAAGTGTCCTTCATGCAGCACAGAGTGTGCAAAAGTCTAAACTCTTGATTTATCCTAGAACTCTTGTAGATTGTTTGTTATAATCAGAACTATTTGCCATTTTCATTGTTATTCTTTGAAGTACTTTTCATTCCTCACTTTTAACTTGTGTCACTTTTAGGATTTGATATACTATGCTCCTGTCCTTTGTGGCAACTAGATCATTGCCCTTTGTTCTTTGGCACTCTGCTCCTTGTCAGATTCCCAGTATGCTGTTCCTTCTTCAGTATATTTCCATCTCACTAGATATTTGGACCATGTGCACAATGTATAGCTGTCTCCTTGGCAAGGTGTGGTTGTCACGGCACTAGGTTAACAGTGACTGAGTCAGGTGTGTGAGGGTTATTTCTTTTTATGTGAACAAAAAGGAAATATATTTCTTTATTTCAGCAACAGAGGCAATGACAGATTGATTGTCTTTTAGTGTTCCTAGTACTGAATTTGAATTACTGTCTGTCTCCAATGTCATGAACATAAATGAAGCAAAGAACAGAACAGAGAAGTTTCTTTACTGCATAAAACAGCAATGGCATCTTGTGAAGCTTATAGACTTTCTAAACGATAGAACTGGAAACCTCCAGTGTTATCACACATGGGATTGTCTACATGGAACATATACACAGTGAGTGGATTGGCAATATCTTTATTTTTAGCATTAGACTACACTTGGAGTCCTGGTGAAAGCATTTATATTTCTTTTATTTCAGATACAGACAATTAGATGAGCATCTTTCTGTCTCTCAGTGTACCTAGCTTGGGGTGCTAAGTCTTGTAATTTTGGTAGCCCTAGGATCCACAAAGCATGGCTTTCATCATACTTTGTGAAAAAGAAGAAGATCAACATTAAAGCATGTGAGCTGGGCATTTTAATCTTCTTTGGTTCCTTATATGGATGTAAATTTGCAAGTGGTATCCATGACTCAGCTTGAACATCCATTATCTGGGGTATTCTTACTGGTCTCATACCACTGCATTCTGATTCAGGACTGGTGCAGACCTCATCAGTTCTTCTTATAATAGGTTCATAGATTAGTACTAGGCTTATTGCCCTTGTGGGCCATTTTAAGCCTAGCTAATTACCCCATGTGAGAATCAAACCCTGCACCTTGTGTTTGTAAGGTAAACACCTTAACCATTATGCCAGCTCCCCCCCCAATAATCACTTAGATCCCTTTAAAATGTTAGTTTTACATGCATTCTAAGAAAATACGTGTTTTGTTTATCTTGTAAGACTTTATTTGTATCCTTCCTTATTACCTGCATAAGTTTCTTTTCCAGTTGTAATAATTTATATTTTATATGCTATCCTTTTACCCATACTGTCTTTGGATGGTTAAGACTCAATGCCATCCCTGCCCAAGTCTCTAACCAGGTATACTAGTGGAAGACAATTATGATTTAAAGACAGTGACGCTCAGTGTATGACTTTCCTTAATGTTGCACATATCTTAATGTATTACAAACTTTGTAAAGTTAAAGAACATTTAAAAACAAAAAAAACAGAAGATAGAATCAGTTCTGCATCATAACTGCTCTCTTTTTAAAATTATTTAGTTTGGAGGTAAGCCCTTTTTTGCATTTAAGCAGACTTCAACAGGCTTTTCTCCAAACAGTGGGTGGAAAGGTTTGTATTTATACTCTTTTGTCATTTAAATTAAAAAGGAAGCAATTTAAAACATTTTAAATTAACCAATACATGCAAAGAGAGTGGTCTACTGTTGTTCTGCATGAAAGACTATTTTTCAAGAATTAAGTAATAAAAAAATAAGCATTTGCTACAAACTATCAAATAGGAACCAATTCTGGGCCGAATTCAAAAAAAGTTACTGCAAGGTGTATACGAGATGTATACCTTGGATGTACACCTTGCAGTAAATTTTTCAAAACTCAGAAATAGCCCTATCCCATTGTTTTTTCTTGAAGATATGAGCGCCATGGTGGGCTGTCTCAAAGGCCATGCTAGATGCTAATGCAGCATTCCATGAGAAAGGTATATGTGAATTAGCCATGTGCTATTTCCTGGAAGTGCCCTGCAGTAAGGCAGTTATACAGTCAAGTGATTCATAGAATCACTCAGCTCTGTAAATTCACACAGCTTCATCTGTCCACTCACAGTAATGAGGCCATGTTCACCCATTACAATAAAGATAAGTGCTGGGTTTTTAGTAGTCAGGTAATGTTAGGGAGTATGTGCATGTGAGTGTATTTGAGGGGCTGCATGTCTGTGTGTGTGTGTGTGTGTGTGTGTGTGTGTGTGTGTGTGTGTGTGTGTGTGTGTGTGTGTGTGTGTGTGTGTGTGTGTGTGTGCGTGTGTGCGTGTGTGCGTGTGTGTGTGTGTGTGTGTGTGTGTGTGTGTGTGTGTGTGTGTTTGTGTCTAAGCCTTGGAAGTGGAGTAAGGGGATTAATTGGGGGGTATGTTAGGTGCATGTATATGTATGGCTGAATGGGTGAGTTTGCCCATGAGTGTGATTTGGTGGGGAGGCTGTGTGTGTGTGTGTGTGTGTGTGTGTGTGTGTGTGTGTGTGTGTGTGTGTGTGTGTGTGTGTGTGTGTGTCTATGCACAGGGGGGTCGACTGAGGTGACTGTCATATGTCAACACACCCCTGGACTAATGAGCGAAACCTGCAACATTGAGTCAGGGGGGGTAACACTATTCATCAGGCATAATTCTTTAAGCTTGTGGCTTTATGGCGCTTTAAATTTAATGATAGTGGGATGGGGGAACCACTAAACACCAGGGATAACTCTTAACATCTTGTGGCCAAACACCATTCAGACAGAACAGGGACAGGGGGAGCAATAAGCACCAGGAATAATCTGTATAGCATGCATTAGACACTAGATTTAAAAAACACATGGAGTGCAGAACCACTAGAGGCCACAGTCACTTTGAATGGTGTGCCTTAAGAGGCACTAAACTGGATTTCAACCTTGTACCCTCCCACCTTACACAGGAGGTATTAGTCCTCTGTACCAGCACTAGATACCAGGGATATCATGTATAAAAGCAACAACTCATTAAGGAAAAAGTCAAGTACAGAGGGATTTAAACCCTGCACCTTTGACTGAGGAAGCCTCAGTATTAACCCACTGCTAACTGGTAATTTAATACAGCACTTTTTCTGACCTATATTGAGAATCTTAAACATTATACAATCCCTACGACAGTTCAACACTTTCAAAGGATGGAACATTAATCATACCTCTCAACCTCATAGCACTGGAAAAATAGGGGTGGGACAAAAATAATGTGTCTCTGAATGGACATATAGCAAATCACAGAAACAGGGCCTTTTTACTTTAGATCTTAACATGAACACTGGGGTTCTTTCTGAATCTTCATGCCTATCTTTAACTTTCCTTTTCAGATAATGTTAATGAGAATGTTGTTAGTATATTATTTGAATTGCATCTTCATTCCCACGATTTCCTAGATCCTTTCTAGTTAAGCTCCAGGATTCACTAGAGTACAGCCATGGCTATCTGATTCACTATCTAAGTAGATCGTGGGTGGGATGAGGCAGGAGGCCAACAAAATGAATGGCAAGTTTTATAGCACTTCCCCTAGGGCACTTCACTGCTTTATCTTCAAGCAGGGGTGCTGCAGACCTTTTATTTACTTATGTTCTTAAAGTAAAGAAATGCCAAGTTTCTTTACTTTAGGAAAATAAATAATTAATAGAAAAGTGCCACTAGCAGAATTGCATTTTAGGCAACTGCCTAGATTTCTTGTGTGCAAGGCTGGCCATGGTCTGCTCATGATAAAATGTCAATAATAAAGACCTTAAGGTATGTAACAGAAGAGATCTGCAGCCAGGAGGACAGCTGTTTTGGCAATGCCAGTGGACTTAGCATGCATACCTCTCAACATCTTAGAGCAAGAAATCTGGACAAAGTCTGAAATGATGGGGGACAATGGCCTGCAAATACGGCCAGATTTTAAATAGTGTTCTTATAGGCTTAGAATGTTGCTAGAATAGCAGGTTTTGTGTTAGAATGCATTTTTGAAGGATATAACCTCTGAAACTCAACTGTGTGCCATTATTTAGTGACTTAATTTGGTAGTGATTTGCTAGAAAACCATAACTATTATGAGGAACAGACCAAAAATATGAGCTAAAATTTGGATATTCTGCAAAAATCTGGATAGTTGAAAGGTAGGTTAGCATGACATGGTTATTTCTTTCTGTAAGTGAAGTCAAAAATAAAGTTGTCATGCTAACAAATGCAACACTTTTTCAACCTTAGAGTTTTAATTATTCATAATCAATGAGCAGGACCATTTAAGGCTTATTCTATTTTACACGTAGTGATTATTTAAGTACTGGCAGTTGGTGTAGACAGTTAAGGTGGTGATTCCCTTAGCCTCATTTGCCTGCTGTGTGATCTTGAGCAAGTCACTTAAGACATTACACCTGAAAAAGGACTGTGTTCCCTCTGGGTCTACCTGGTTAATAGAAGTGCATGTATTTTATTTACTCTTGGCTGTACTATTTCAGATGCACACTTTAATACAGCAGATAAGAATTTGCCCATTTATTCTTTTTCTGATACCCACTTAATTCTATTCAATTGTATAATTCGTTCAGTTCTTGCTACCACTTTATCCTATTCAGGTTTGGCAGTTCTTATTTATTCATCCATTCACTTTCCAATACCAGACTTAGCCACCTCAAACACTTTAATAAAAAGCATGGTTGCAGAAAGTATTTTGATCTATTAATGGTGTCTGAGTTTCTGTCCCAAATATAATAAAATGCATACATTTTACAAGCAGTCATTTTCATATGATGAACAAGTATATTAAAAAGGACAGCACAATTAAAGAATATGGGAAACTATCCAATACCAATGTAAATTTACACAGTGAATACATTAAAATAATACAGAACAGTATAAATGTACACAGTGAACACATTAAAGTAATACAGAACAGTATCAATGTACACAGTGAACACATTAAAGTAATACCGAACAGTATCAATGTACACAGTGAACACATTAAAGTAATACAGAACAGTATAAATGTACACAGTGCACACATTAAAGTAATACAGAACAGTATCAATGTACACAGTGAACACATTAAAGTAATACAGAACAGTATAAATGTACACAGTGAATACATTAAAGTAATACAGAACAGTATAAATGTACACAGTGCACACATTAAAGTAATACCGAACAGTATAAATGTACACAGTGAACACATTAAAGTAATACAGAACAGTATAAATGTACACAGTGAACACATTAAAGTAATACAGAACAGTATAAATGTACACAGTGAACACATTAAAGTAATACAGAACAGTATAAATGTACACAGTGAACACATTAAAGTAATACAGAACAGTATAAATGTACACAGTGAACACATTAAAGTAATACAGAACAGTATAAATGTACACAGTGAACACATTAAAGTAATACAGAACAGTATAAATGTACACAGTGAACACATTAAAGTAATACAGAACAGTATAAATAGGCCATAGTAATAACTATAAGCTCAATTTCAGCATCTCCTAACAATCAATGCAAAATACTTACTTTTGTGTTTTGCTCTGTAGTGAGCTGAGTACTTCTAGAGTTCATACTATAGTCCCTGTTTCTTAGTTGCATAGTTATATGCAAAAAAAAAAAAAGAAAAGAAATGCACCAGTGACAATTTCAATTCTATACAATATTAAAAGAATATTTGCATTTATTTGATATTTAGGTAGATGTGCAGATGCATACAGTCCATTTTAGCAACAATCTGGACACAAGAACAGTGAAAAATATATATCATGACAGCACATCTCATATCATGCATTACTATTTACAGCACACATAAGAATTTGTAGGTGAAAAAATATTTCTTAAAGCACATTAAGCTACACTGACAGTAAAAAAATATGGGGGGGGGGTATTCAGGGAAAAGTGTAACTTTAGCATAGGGTTACCACCTGTCCCACTTTGCGAGGGACAGTCCCTCTTTGGGCAGTTGTGTCCTGACAAAAAATTGTAAAAATGGCAAATGTCCTGAGATTTTGGGACAAAATTATTTCCTATATTTTATGTAATAGTTGCATAAAACAGTTATCCTGTATCTAAAATACCTAAATGTTATAAGAAACAGAATAAGCAACTAAAATGCTACAAGAATAAGCTGTTATTTAGGCAAAAAAGTTAAGTTCTATCCTTTGTACTGACCGTGGGTTAGTGTCGGCCTGTAAAATCTGATGTTTGTACCAAAAATGTCCCACTTTGGCCATTTGAAAAGGTGGCAACCCTACTTTAGCATAGCAGACCCTCTGGGGAACTGGGAGTGCATTAGCCCTGACAGAGCAGGGTCTTTCCAGGGATAAAGCTGAAGAGTGAATCTTTGCTGCTGCAGTAATGACAGTAACCATGGTACTGGGCTGACTGTGCTATGAGTGATCACAAGACCCAGGGGGAAAGTGACATGCAGATGGCCTGCTTGACACTATATCCATTCACATGCACATCAAATTACCCCATTGTTGCATCACAGGCTCTACAGACAGGGGTACTACAGGAAATTCCTAAGTCACTGTATCAAATAAGTGAGAGGAAATGAGGTAATAGGAAAGCCATAAATGGGGAGGAGCAAGCAGAGGAATGTGCGGAAGGGCAATGAGAAGGAAATAATAATGTGTCGAAGAAGGATATATTTTTTGTTGGTGCAAGTGCTCAACTGTTTTGTAGAAGAGGACAGAAAGGGAGAAGGTAGTGAGGAGAAAGTCTGCAGAGAAAATACAGTGTAGGGAAGGAAGCAGGGACAGATAAAAATAGAATGCAGTGAGAGGGGTGTTGGTGATGAACACTCACAACTATTCTGGCAAAATGCTTGACTATCTGTATGATGGTACTTATTTTGGATCAGCCTTCAGATCTGAAATTAATTATGCTTTTATTAGAATTGACTCCTGGTTGAATGAAGTGGTACATGAATATGAATTGTCTCCTGATTTAGTCAAGTTTCTCAAAGCTAAGTAGCCATTTTTGGGATCCCCAAAACACATAAAGACCAGAATGATCCAATGCTGCATCCAATAATGGCTTCTGCAGGATCCAAAACTAAGCTCTTGGCTCTGTTGGTTGACAGCAAATTAAACAAATATTCCCTAAGGATAAACCATATGCGTTAAGGGATTTATGGGATTTTTTTACTGAAATTGTCCAACACCACATACTGTGAGAGCTGTATGCTTGTTACTATAGATGTGAAGGACCTGTTTTCAGTCATATCCCATGTGGCTGGAATGGATTGTTTTGACCTAGCTATCAGTGGTGATGTGTCCGTTTCAACTTAGGACATTTTGATTATTCATGAGTGCATGGACATAGTGTTAAAAACAATTATGTGTACTTTGAAGGGGAATACTTACAGCAGATAAAAGGAGTGCCCATGGAAGCCTCCTGCGACCTTGTGTTTGCCAACATTGTACTACTGGGAATAGTACCTTGTGTTTAACAGTGAATTTTGGACCAGTATTCTTCTATATGTAAGTTTTTTGGATGATATTTTTATTCTGTGGACAGATTCCTTTGCTAAGTATCATGCGTTTTTAGATATATTAATGACTATAGATGTTCTTAGTTTTACATGTGACAACAGTAACAATGAAACATATGATATTTGGATGTCATGGTTTCAAAAACACATCATACAGTAGATGGGAATAAAGCATTTTTAGGTAGCCAACCTTTTCCAGTGGTTACCTGCATAACTCAAGTAACTACCCTTTTCGGCAGAAAAACAGTTTGGTAAAAGGGAAAAAATGTTGAGGCTGTCCAGGTTGGTTGTCCAGGTTGGTATGATAGTCAGTTCTTGTTAGAGCTGGGCAAACTTAAGATATTATTTTTGGATAGGACGTACCCAACAGAATTAATGCATAACATAGCATTTGAATTGGCCTCAGGAGGAGTGAGCAATTACAAACCAATTTTAGATTATTCAGGGTCTTTCAAGTCTGGGGAATTAATCAATACTAGGAACAAACAGCAATCTCATGCCATGATCCTCAAATTTAACCACAGTGCAGGTGAAGTGAAGAAGATATTTTTTCAAATAATTGGTCAGGATTGTTTGATCTCAGTGGTCTAACTCAAAAACTAGGTGAAACCCCAACTTTTTTTCTTTAAACATAGTACAAATGTTAGAGTTATTGAAAAAGGGGACCAGTTAAGTGACAGGAAATACTGATAAAAATGGGGATGTGCAATGGCAGGGCTTGCTTACAATGTAGGTTGTAATTGGTCACTCTTCCTGAGACCACTTCAAAGGCTGTGTTATTCACTAATTCTATGGGGTAAGCCCTTTTCAAAAATAGTATCTTAAGTCGCATCCTGTCCTGTTCAAAACTTTGTTTTTCACAGGTAGATACAACTGTACAACAAGAACTGTAGTTTATCTTGCATCTTGTCTTACACGCCCTGCATTTTATAGAAAGACTGAGTATGCAACATGGACTAGGATTCTGAACATACCTATGCAATAAAAAGGGAGACAAAACCCTAATAAACATGCAAAGATGTATGTTAACTTAAAAAATTCTTTTTTTTTTTTTATTTTGGAAAAGCTGCAGATTTCTGAGAAAGGTGGAAGTTGGGAGAAAAGGCTGGAACACCATGTGCTTTGGCAGCTGTTATTAAATGCCTCTCAAACACCAGGGTTAAATGAATGCATTTCTGTTAACAGTGTCTTACAATTTAAGGCACTAAACTTGTAACTTACTGTCTACAATTGACTACTTATGAACTGTTTTTTTTTTTTTTTTTACAACAGTTGTATTTTAATGTCACAAAATAGCATTTTTTGCTGCAGGCTGACTGTTTCACTGAGAATGACTTTGCAATCATGGAGTCTATCCCAGTGATCTTTCCTTAGTAGGAGGAAGTTTACCTGAGATGCATGTTGGCCACTCTTGTATATGCATTGTTAACTGACTGTCTTGCTGAGTCACGTGTTGGCAGGAGCGGCCTTAGGTCAACTGGTGCCCTAGGCAAAAGGGCTTCATGGCGCCCCCTACCACACAACCTGGTACCCCCATCCTGGTCTACCTACACCAAATAAACACTGGAAAACTGCCCCTGCTGGAGCTGTGCCCTAGGTGGCCGCCTAGTTGGCCTATGCCTAAGGCCGGCTATGCATGTTGGCCACCACCAAATCATTTGTCAGTAGGGTTGCCAGCTTTCTTTGTGGCTAAAACCGGACTAAGGTCACACCACTAACTTCACCCATTCCCACCCCTCCTCTCTCATCCATGCTCCATACATTTTGTGACATCACTGTGACATCAGCTGATGGGAACACCCTCTTTTTCTGTTCCAGATGCCTGCTTTCAGCCGGTTTCTCCCCAGTTGTCATAAACACTGTTCAAAACTCTCAGTGTGCATACTGCCTTCTGCTTTACTTCTACAGTGATTACATATATTTGGATTTAATTTAAAACATTTATTTCAAATTTTATAGCACAAATCACTGATACACATTTGCTAAACAAAGCAATACAGTCTCATAATGAAAACAGACTTAGCATTAAAACTACTCTGCCTTTAAATCTCACATTCACTGAAACAGCATTGCACATTGTTCTCCCAAGTTTAGGATGATAACATTTTAAAATGTTCTAAGAAATGACACAGTATTAACAACAATCATATCTTACATCAATAACACAGACCTGAAAATGTATATCATGGTCTGAAAATACATGTTTAGTATAAAACAATGCATAATGACACAACTGGTCTTGCAGCTTTTGAAAAATTAACCTATGCCTTTTATAGAAAGCTACAGAGCATATGCTTAATGTGGACAACTAGTGGATGGTCAGAAAACTAGCAGGGTCATCAATGTACACACCTTTTCTATACCAATCTCAGCTCTGTATGTCACAAATAACAATTAACCACAGCTGACCCTCGATTATAGAGCATTATATCAAAAGGCACATTAGTAATATTAACAGGTGAGATACTATGGCAACAGGTAAGTTTGCCCTATTTTATCATTCTAAAATATTTTAACCCCATTCAACAGCTTTAAGCAACATAATTTTATAAAGGAATTGCAATAATCGTATAAAAAGACTTCAACAATAGGTATCATTTCACATTTTATTTCACTAGTACTTAGTCACACAAAATTAAACAATTTCTCAGGATTTGTAGTATCATTAATAAAAGTCTGCTGGAAGAACTGTCTGTTGTTTTTGTTATCTGAAGCAGGCAGATAGACTGCAGCTCTGTCTTTTATAGCGTTATTATTATTTTCTTTTGGAAATGTAAGCTTAGGACAGCAACAGCAACATACTCTCAGTATCGTCTAGAGAAGGCCTCACTAAAGCTAATATGAAAGAAGCATCTTGTGACTTACTTGTTATGGAAGAATTTAGCCCTGAAGCTTTGTGTAAACCAGAAATGCAATGCAATGCAATACAATGAGACTGTACAAGATACCATACAATGTTTCCTGGCCTCTGCTCTGCATGATCAAATTATTAAAAAAAAACTTCCCCTTAAGTTATTTCCATTTCAGTTGCTCTCCTTTTCATAGCAATGACAGCCTCACACACACACACACACACACACACACACACACACACACACACACACACACACACACACCTACCTCTCTGATTTTGTCCAACCATTCATTGTTGTGGTCCGCTGCGAAGTCCAAACGTCTTCTAGAGACTGGAATTCAAAATCCACCGCGCGGAAGATGAAGACGTCATGTAAACAATTTCGGCTTCTTCTGCGTCTGTGCGTGAGACCAGATGCCAAGGGCATTCTTAAAGTAGAACACCCTTAAAAAAGTATTTTTTTTTAATTAAATGAAAAGATTTTATTTTTTCCGGACAAGAAAAGGTAGTCGCCATTTTCCGGACAGTGCCCCTTACTTCCAAACAGTCAGGTAATGGCTCTAATTATAGCCAAAAAGCACTCCGGGATCACAGGCAATAAGGAGGGGAGAGAAAGAGAGAGAGTAAAGATGGCACGGGAACAATGCTTGAGACCATGGCAGTGGCACAAAACCCGGACTTCACATGTCCGGTTTTGAATTAAATTTGTAACCAGACAATTTGTCAGAAAACCGGACAGTCCAGTCAAAAACCAGACAGCTGGCAACCCTATTTGTTAGACAGAAGTCTAAATGAGAAGATAACTCTCTGACATCATCTGTGTTTAATGAACCTCATTCTGTCCATGAGACCTCCACCCCATGCTACACAAATGCCACAATCACAGATGGCATTAAAGGTACTGCACCTTGTCTAAGATGCATGCACCCAGCAGAGTGTGTAGTTTGCCATCACCACCATGACACTAGGCCTTTAGAAGACTTGTGTGTCACCCTTGTTATCAATCAGCAAATGTGCGCACCAGTAATCCAGGAACACATAGCCTGTACACTAACTATTTCAGAGATGTAGAGTGTGGTGTATGACCTGAGTGAGGAACTGCAATTGCTGCAGGGATTGTAGGACATCCTGAAATGCATGCAGGCAAATATGGCATGCAGTAACCAAGAGTAGATATGCCTGTTGAAGACATTGATGGCACAGGTAGCTTCCACTGGTTCAGCCATGTAGATGTCAGCAACTGGCCTTCATGGTAATCTTTGGGGATGGAAGCATATTGCACAATCATGTGCCATGCATACACAGATGATCCACACCATTCCAGAGATGGCTTCACTGTCTGCATTGTTCATGGCTGCCTCTGACCCTGGATATGGGTACTCTTCTGGCTGCACCATTGGCACACCCCACAGTGCAAGCCAAACAATATCTTTCAGTACAACACCATGACACTCCCATTTAACCATACCATGAGTACAAGATACCTATACCCTATATTCATCGGATCATGGATACCAAAGTGCTAATGAAACACCAAAGTAGGAGTCATGTTATGATTCCTGTACATACATCTGACCAGGAATGCAATCCTTTCCACAAAATGCCTCTGCTTTTGACACTGTATGGCCATATGGTACAGCAAGCCAGTGTTCCAGCCATGGAAACTTCCCTGACTCCCCTAACCTATAACCCATGTGCGTGGTACCATATCCACCATCCATGACCCTTCCAGCTATAATAGCAATGTTCTCCTCTGTCATGTTAACCATCATCACCTGTGTGAATGGTGATGATGACTGTACCCTGCACCCCTCTGGCCTGTCTAGGTGGGATAATGTCTAATTAGGGCCAGACAGTGCACTGTATCTCATAGACTGAGTGTGTTATTACATGAATTTATTCTATGTTTGTCTTGTCACAATCCATAGCTGTTGACCACACACTTCCTGTTTTGCAGAGCCACAATTTATTGTGCCCACCTCTGTCTGACAGGAGGTCCTGTTGCAGCTGTTTCCTCCAAATATTCCTCACTTGCTCTCCACCACTGTCACCAAACAGTGCTATGGTGTCCCCATGATGCAATTGTTTTCATATCACCATATGTAGCATGGTGCAGGCCACAAATACCTTGCGTCCAGTCTCTGCAATGCGCCACTAGATATATGTTAGCAGCACAAGTGTATCATCGACATTCTGAACACATTTGCCCATGTTGCGTGTCTACAACAGTGCACTTTTACACACCATCCCCTCCAAGCTGCACGGGCTGCAGTCACCACTCATTGTGCTATTTCATGTAACATATCCTGCTGTTTGTTTCGGAATACCCTCTTAATCTCTGTAATCAAAGTTATCTGTAATGGTCATATATGATTATTTTCCTGACACATTTCCAGAATTTCTAAATGTGCAGCACTCAGGCCTTTTGACTAAAACTAGCTTCACATACATTGGAACACTCAGAGAAGCCGATGAATGTCTTTGACAGCTACAGCAATAATAAAATGAAGCATTATTAAAACTTGTTTGTTCTGGGAGGCAATTACTATTATTTTTATAGAAGGAAATAACTTAAAAGAGCCTGTGGAGTTCTTCTGCAAACAACCTTTAACAATCATTAAAGTGGAACATGTCACAGAAGAAAAAAGCATGCACACTTGTTTCAGCTTGCTTTAATCTCTCACCATGACTATATTTAAGGGCTAAGAGATGAGAACAATTGTCATTTCCCACAGATTAAAATGAACTCCATCTGCCAAGTTCACTACATCAAAGTTCTCACACTTAATAAATCTGTCTTGACAAATCAACAGTGCCTTCTGCTGCCTTCAAAATATGTCCTCATAATGTAATGACCTGTACTCAAATCAAGATTATAAATATAAAACACTTTTAAAAATAATTAAGAATGGGCAGGCCTCTTCTGCAGAAATGTACTGATAAAACTATTGCAAGCCTTTATTTTAAGATAATTACTAATCACCATGCTTTTATTTACTCCGCACCTTTGCACAGGGATCATGGCTGAAAAGGGTATTTGGAACAACCCATTCACCTGCTTAACAAAGTTTAAATAATTAAATAAATAAATATCAAACACTCCCCCCATCTTGAGAGGAAAAGCAAAACTCAACCATTTCAAGGCTTCAGTGACCACCTCAGCAGCATCGTGTAGCTTCTTTCCATTCAGTTGCTGAGCCTCCGGCACTGTTTGCAGCTTTACTGATGCACACATATCTGTTGTGCCAAAATTAAATCCAGAGTACTGACAACTGTCTCTGGAACACTACATTTATAAACTACCTACCAACAAGGTAAATCATCCAACAAAACATCTCATTAAAATCACTGCATAAACTTGGCCACTAACCACATTCCACAGTAGTAGTTCCCTGATATAGACAACAAAGGTTGCATTTCACATGGAAACAGATGTCAGATATACTGAGAGTCTAAGACATCTCCAGATAACCCTGAGTGGCTTTTCCATCTCCTACAGAAGCCAATATACTTGTACTTCCAAATTCTTACAAAATCCTGACAGTCTTTTTATTTGAATGGCCTTCAGCATACCACTGACCCATCCTAATCTGTGGATTCACTGAGTCCTCTTTCTTTTTTGATGTACTTGTTATCTATATCAGGCATCCCACGTACTTATATTTCTTTCAAATTTGCCTCAGCACCTTCATTAGCAAAGTCCATGCAATCATCCTATTTGCAAATAAATATTTCTCACATTACTCATGGTGCTACTATTTTAAAGCTTTGTAACAAACTTCATTCCAAAAACATCCTCTTGTCTGAAATATTTCAAATTACTGTATGTTATTATGCATCTAAAATACCTGCCAGTTTTGTACCTCCATCTGCTGTTGTCTTCTCATATTTGCCCTGTCTCAGATGGTACGCTGTATCTGCTGTCTTTTTTACACAATCACCATAATATATAATTCTGCAATTATTAATTAAATGCTGCATAGAGAAGTTAAAATTAACAATTTAATGTTTCTGCATATATGCTGAGATTGAATTAATCTGTATGTACTGATATTTAAAATTTGTCTTAACATAATTCTACATTCTTGGCACCTGGGTCATGGTTGAAAAAGGTGTGATGCCCGCGCCCTGGCCCAGCAATCAAGGAGCCTCAGTCCTCACCACTAACACCAGAGAGGGCATCTCATGTATGAGGAAAGGATAACATATACACACAGTAAAGTAAAATTTCCCTTAAGTGCACACAGAGATCACAGTCAGTCTGGGGCTGGTTGCTCCCTTGCTCCCCAGGTCCCCAATAAGTCTCCCCACTGGCACAGCCATAGGGTCCAGATCTCAGCCTAGCTGGCAAGCTAACCTCCAGTACCATCTCTGTCCAACCAGTGCTTCGTGTCCCTGCCCAAGTAGCTGACACACACACACACACACACACACACACACACACACACACACACACACACACTTTGAGATAAGTATTTATACAACTTCACAGACACTCCTGAGAAAGGCTGACACCGATTCTCAAGCTGTACCCCTTTACTCAGGCTATACGGTAGTAATCACTGCCACCACCAGCTAATATTTATCAGCTACTCAAAGGCCCTTAAAAGGGTGTCCAATTATTATTGTGCAATATTATTATCCAATTAGTAGTATAGCCCAGGGCTAAAGCTATAGGAGTGGCTTAGACAGTAAACTCTATAAGTATGCAATGTACCCTAGAGATTAACTTATCTCTACATAAACCAGCCACAGTTGAGAAGGGTTTAAAAATATTTAGTAATAAATACTAAAAACACAAGACAATACTACTACACCACAGTGCTATTCAAGAGTTCAGAGATCACACAAAAACTTAAAATAATTCTGTAGTACAGTTCTGACATAACAGAAAAACAATTAGTCTAATCATTATAGTCCTAGCTATTTCTACAAGAAAACATACTTCTAAAATAACTTACTTAAGACAACAGGCAGAGCGCTGATGAGATGGATGTCAAGACAAAAATGCTAATAATCTCTGGTTCTCACTGTTTAAATTGAAACTGTAGTTCTGATAAAACATTACATCATTTGTTTACACTTTCCTGGTCCCCAGGCCACACAGAAACTGCATTTACATTCTTTTACACTTAGAGCACTAAAGGACATTCCACATGTAAATTCTAGTCATTAACTTTAGCCTTAAAACAATCGGCAGGATGCTTACTCCAGACTCATCGACTCCAAATTCTAATTTCAAAGGAACAGACATAAAGTAATTTAATTTCAAAGGACCAATAAGAAATGATTGACTTAGTTTTCCTTACAGCAGATGGCAATGTTGCCACATTGTTGAAACAGCATTTCTTTACATTTAAGACACAAGCCTGTATTCTACATTTATATTTACAAATGCCAGAATTATGTATCAAATTCTATTTGACTAGGCTGTCAGCCTTCACCCCTTCTCTACCAGTCTTCACAGAAGGTCTCAGGACTAATTCACCTACACAGTCAACAAAGACAAACAAACAAAACAGATAATGAGGTTGCACCTCATTAAATGACTAGGAAGATTCTCTGTCTCTGTGGAGTTAATTATTTTGTATGAATCCTGTTGGGAAGACCTAGGAACTTCACTCTGAATTTGGGTGATCCACGGCAAAGTGAAGGAATAGTAATGAAACTGTTCTGATTTTTATTTACCACGTGTTTATACATTCACATTCTGAGGCTCCCAGTATAATACTAGTGCTGTTGTCATTTAAGAATTCTGTCCATTCAATATGGATTCAAGTATACAAGCAATTTTGCTGTCTGCTAATTATCTTAATTGTCTCGTTCTCTTTCAAGACAGTATTTTTATATTCCATTGTTTACTTGTCAGTTTTATTATTCAACACAGATTTCAATAAAAAAAATTATATGCATTCAATAATCATTCATTTCAGTTTATAAATTAATGCTTGTTCTTTCCCCACAAAGCTCTGAGTAACAATTCCTGTCAATCTTACTTCAGCAGTGATCTTTTGAACATCTACTGTTATGGCAAGACTACTTACATAACTGTACTTTCTGTCTCTCTGGAAATCGGAGATGGGCTGCCTTCCTTTAACGGTCAAAAAGAAGGTAGTGGTGATTCAGCAACAAGAAGAGAAAATGCTGAACATGTAGACAATGTCCAAAGCATAAAAGAAAAATTGATGACATGCAAAACAGAGCAAGAAGGAGAAGTCTATATCACAGAGGCATAATGGAGACAGGAATAGTGGACTATATAATTTCTTCCAGGCAAAATTACATCTGATAAACAATGCATCTACAACCTTGAACTGATAGAATGAGCTCATTTATAGGATCAGAAGAAGGAATTCTAGCAAACACAAGCCCAGGCATATAATCTGCAAACTCCATAAGTATGTAGCTAATGACTGATTGCTCACTAATGCTAACTGGTGCATAGAATTAAAATTGACTGTTTTGTGATAAGACCATACCAGGATTTCTCCAAAAATCTGTGCTTTTGAAGGACTGCCTTTTCTGAAGTGTGCTCAGAGGGTAAAAAGCTGGCCAAGGTGTTCTGGGTAATGTGTACAGGTTCCCTGATGGTAGTGGTGTAAACACAAAAGATGGAGTATAATTCCACGTGAAAAGTTAGGAATCTCATCAATGGATTGCAGGCTGTGGTTATGGTTTTGATGTAAGCTCTATAGCATGGTCAGAGAGGGGCAGAAATGAGGAAAGAGCCAAATGACCATATGAAGGAAGAAATGGACTGTTCTATTATCACCATCTTGGACAGTGAAATAAACTTACAAGGAAATTCTCCACTGTGGTCAAGTGAAGTGAGAATGGAGTTATCAAAAATGACTGTGCCTTGCAAGAGAAGTCTGAAGAGATGCCTGTAAAGCCACATCACTCCAAATATAAAATACAAGAGAGCATTAACAAGAATAATAGAGCATAGAGATGAATTGTCAGGAAAAGGGGATGCAGATGTAGACACTGAAATAGAGAAGAACCCCCAACCAAGACAGGAGTAGATTTGGTAAGTGTAGGGTCAAATGAGGAAAGCACTTCTCCTGGGCAGCTAAAGGGTCCTATGAGGTTAAAAGACAAGGTACACACAAGTGAGAATGTCAGAAATATGTAAAGCCATGAATGCACTCTGAATACAACAAATGTTTTGTTATGATGCAGGATGGCTCAAGGCAAACTAAAGGTAGAATTAATCTACTGCTGCCAAACCTCTTATTCTCCACTGCAGACTGTCCCTCACCTTGAAGCTGAACATTTTTCCATTTGCTGTTATTTTTGTACACAGAGCAACATGTAGTATCCTTGCACATAAGCACATTAAGAAGTCACTTAGAAACTAGAAGTCACAGTGTGTTGTTTGCATAGTTCTTCTATGCAGATAATGAGTACATCTGGAAACATGAGTAATGGCTGTATGATGCAAGCTGTTTGCCCAATTAATGTGAACTGTAATAGCACGTGGTTTCTCAGTAAGCTGAAAACAGCTTATATCATTTTGTTTGAACAGGATAAATCTTAATGGGAAGTCATTTTTGTGTAGCTGAAAGAGCATGCAAAGGTTTCAAATGATAATCAGTGGTGAGCTTAATATTTTATTGGTTATAGAACTAGTGGTTATAGCAGGAAGACAGAAAATACTACTTTAAAAGTATCGTTTTATATTGTTTCTTAGGAAATGTGTTAAAGAAGCATCTTTGGCAAATGCAAGAGGCAAAAGGTCAATATTGTTAAGTAATGGACGTAACTTTCCCTGAACAGGTTATTCACTTTTACTCATGTTTCTTTACTCATCCAAGTAATTTCCGAAGGATTATGAGTTAATTTACTATTAATGTTTTTTTGGCCTTATTATTAATAACATGTTGTCACAAAAGTGTCTGACAAGAAAACAAATAATACGTATATACATTGAATGTATTTGAAAAATGCAGTTACAGTGATCTTCTACGTATAACAGAACAAAATTTGAATTATCATAATTCAGTTTATAAAGGCAGTTGAAGGGGAATACAAGTTCCCAGGTATGGAAGGGTACATGAGACTTAGGAATTGTCATTTTTAAACCCTCATTGGGGTACAACAAATTAAGTTAATAAGCTAAGGAAGTTGATCCATGTGAGGCACAACATTCCCACCTGGAAAATGCAGCAAGAAGGAGGAAAGGAGGAGCTTAAATGGGGAGGGGTTATGCTAGTGAAGTTAATGTTGCAGAAAATGCACTTGTTACATTGCCTCTGTTCGTCGTAGGATCATTTGGAACTTTGTTTCAGAACAAAGTCTGGGTGCTTGAAAATTATTTGAAAGGTCCTAGACACCAGTTGGAAAGAAATTGGTTGTACTAACTAAATCCAGGAAGGTGAGTAGAGTGGATAGGGGAGAAGCATTTGCATTTGTTTTCTAGAGAATGAGTGAGTGAATTAAAGTTAAGTGATGCATGCTGCAAGAAAAGGAAGAAAGGGGGGACATTTGACATTAGGAAAATTAAAAGGTGCCAATTGCATATGATGGGATGGATGGCAAACAGTAAAGAAAAACAGGGGAAGTCTTTTAATAATGTGTCAAAGAGACACACAGGCAAATGGAAGCTTGATGAAGTTAGGTAACTAGGATGTGGCAAGAGACAATAAGAGATACATTATATATAGGGGAGAGGACCATCTATGAACAGTTGACACAGGGAAGATCAAGGCTGAAAAGAGCAATGAGGGTGTATAACACCCCCCCACACACATTTTGACAGTGAGGTTGTTGCTGGAGATATCAGCGTCACAATCTTCGGATCATACTTTTTGGTAAGCTAGAACCATACAAGAAAGCTAGGGAAGTTCTACTAAGGTAATGTAAAGAAGATGGCAGGGTGCATGTTTAGAGAAGATATAATTTACTGCAGAAAGTGTACCCATTCACCAGGACAAGTAGCATGCAGGACAGTAGGATAGGTTTTTGCAGCAAAGATCATATGTTTGATATGCTGGATATAAATACTGGGAAAACACCTTTCAGACCATGTATATCTTAACATGATGGTAAAAGGAGAGGGAGCAAGTTCAACAGAGAGGTGATGAATATTTAAGTCATGGATATGGGTTGATGATGAAAAGCTTGGGGGTGGGGGGAGATTGAAATGTGTTGAAGCAGTACTGCTGAGCAACCTACATAGTGATTGTAATGGAGAACATCTATGGTAGAAACATGAATCCAGACATCAAAGTAGTCACAGTGACTCTTAGAAAACCAAATACCACTGCAGCAGTGTACGTTAAACCACAAAAGCAGCCACAAAAAAGGATACAAATAGAATAAAATCATGGCAAGTGCTTCTGTAAACATCTATGGTAGAATGCAGTGAAATGGCCATGGAAAGTTGAAATAATGGTCCAGGAGGCACCAGATGAAATTAGCAAGTTGGACGATGACACTGAAGAAGATACACAACAAAGAAGTGAGAAAGCAGCATAAGCAGGGTGATAAGAAATGTGGATGCAGGCATTAAAATACAGACTATAGAACTAGATGTGACAGAAGTGGAAAAGGGAGGCTAGATCAGGAGATACAAATCAGGAAAGACGAGAGGTCAAGACATTCATTTTTATAGAGACATTTAGAGGTTTAGATATGAGCCCCATCAGGTAAAGTTAAGAACAGACAGAAAGGAAGATTTCACTGGAGAGCCAGGGAAGCAGAAAGTGAGTTTTTGGATTGGGAGGTAGCATTACGAGCGGTTTTAAATGCATTAAGCAAAATCAGGAGGTAAGAAGTTTACGGGGGGGGGGGGGTGGATTAAACAGGTAATTTGATAAAAAAAAATAGCTAAGGATATTCTTTGACAACTTTGTAAAGTTTTTAATTAATCTCCTAAGAGAGTCCCCCCATGAGGGCCTGAGTAACGATTATTCTCAAATCACTCAGGACATGATGGATCCCAGTAATTATCACTGCATTTCCTTGATCATCATAGATGCACAGCTTTTGGACACAGTGATGACTCAGAGACTACATATTTTCCACGTCTTATGATCTCTTACAGTGAGGGTTTGTGAGGGGGGGGGTCTGCAGAGAGTAGTTGATGGACACTGAAGGGATTTTTAAATGAAGCAGTGAGAGAAAGAGAGAGAGACGACCACAAATAAGCAGGAGTCATTTTAGTTTGATATTACAAATGCCTATGACACAGGCAAAAGAGGATTCTTGTTTAAAGTACAAAAAGAAGTGGAGTTTGGGAAATACTTAGGAAATTCATTAGAACCCTCTATAGAAAATATAAGGACACCTGTAGTAAAAGGTCTATTGACAGATGAGACACAGGTAGAGAGTGGTACTCACCAATAGTGCCCTCTATCACTAGGTCTGTTTCTTTTAGCAGCAGAGGTGTTAGCTCAAAGTGAAAATGCATTCTTAAGAAAAACTCAGTGAAAGTGGAAAGTAGGCTTTTTGCTGATGTTAGTATGTTTATTATGGACAGGCTAGATATGGTAGTACGTGAACATCTGGTATATCATCAAGGGATTCAAGAACCATTGTTGTCTGGAATGCAAATGGACCAATATGTATTTATTGCTTGTTTTTAACTCATTCCTTCCAATGGAGCTCTTTTTTGAGTTTGTTCCATAACTCCCACTGAGCATGACCTGAGCCTTTAAAAAATGAAGTTATCAGCTTAATTTTCATATCTCTAAAGCATAAATGTTATTAGAAAACTGTAAATGGAAAACTATTCATCACAGAGTATCCTTAACAATGGTTGCATTCATTCAATTCTAGGTCTTAAACTAGATTTTATAAGCAACCATAATCACAGTAAATATGAATTAGGTAATGCAGTATAAACAGCTTACAATATCTTAGTAATAGATCAAGCAACATGCATACTGCCAGCAGTGTTTTCTTCATGCAACTGTGGTCTTTCATGTGAGGCTAAGCAGCTCTGTCTGTGTTGAAAAACTGACAGAAATATGACAATTATTACAATAGAAATAAATAGCATGCAACCAATATTCAATATCTCTTCATCTGCACTAGACAGAATATCAATACAGCTGTGTTTGCCATTGTGTAAGTTTTATGATGAAGTCTTCTAAAACCTTGTATGAAGCATGGTTTTGGAGTTATTACTGCAAATATGAACAATCACAATACCGCGGTGGTGCAGCAGTAGCGTTGTTGCCTCACAGCAAGAGGTTCTCCCGTTCGATTCTCGGCTGGAGCACCTTCTGTGTGGAGTCTGCATGTCCTCCCCACAGTCAAGCAGTGAGATATGCGTGAATGGGCATGCCTTCGTTAAAGGTTGGGTGTCGAGCTGGCACCTCGGCACCGTAAAATCTACTGCCAATCATTAGCGGACCGGAGTTCCTCTGTGGCGACCCCTAACCGGGAAACACCAAAAGAAAAACAAACTGCAAACATGAACAAGCAATATTTGATACACGGAGGCATCAGTAGAATGTAACTGCATAAATGCCGAGAGGTGTCACTAGGCAGCAATGGCTGAACTGGTCAATGACCTTTTTTTGACATGACCTCGGTCAGATGGCAATGATACCTACATTACAACAGAGATATAAACAATAATTATATACAGATATTTACAAAAGTTACAGCAAAACCACACAAAAATAACATCCCTGGTAGCTTTGCTTTCATAAACTATAGTCTTAGAGGTAAAATAGAATCCATTGTAATATTTACTATCTTTGAAGCAGAGTCATTTAAATTCCTATTTTAGATGCAACTTCAGCTTCTTCTTAAACAAAAGCAGCCTCTCTACAGAAGGCATTTCATTAGGTAAACTGTTCCAAGAGGCTGGTGCTAGCCTATTGGGTGCTTTTTTGCAGCTTGCAAGTGAAAATTGAGGTATGCATAGTCTGAGACTGTCACGGCCTCTTAGGGAATATGAAGTGTCACACACAGTAAGTTTGTTAAGGGAGCACATCATGTCATCGAACATAAGTTCGGCAAGCACAAAAGGAGCAAGTACTGTTTGCCAAAATTACTTTCACTGAAAGTGGAGTTTGCTTTTTCTAACTCTGCTGTATGATCTTGAAGTATGTATATATAGGTCTGGGGGTGTGGGGGTGTCCAGGGGGGTTTGTCTCCCTGCAAAAATAAAATTGTTCAGTTGTTTGTCAATGGTGGTTTTGGTGAACAGCTTTCATTTTTTTTCTGCTTTCTGAAATTACCTTAGATGACTCGATATGAATCTGTTCATTAGTTAGCTGTAGGTAGTAGTCTTCATTAGGTCACTTGTAAGTTAACGTATTTAACAGAAATGAACCTCTAGCAGTTAATGGTAACCAATTAGCCTTGTATATGATACTCTCTATTGCCAGCAAGCTGGATAAACCTGAGAGTTTTATTTTCTGTAGTCTCTAGCAAAGCAATGTTTTGGACAGAGAGAGGGGTCACAGTGGATAAGATTTGTTTCAAGTCTAGGCATCGATACATTAATAGCTAATGCTAAACATTTTCCATTTATCAGATAATAAAACACTTTATGTGCTACTTTGAGCTGCTGTAAGACTTTGGTTGTAAGGAGATCAGTACGGGTTTGAAAGGAGAGAGTTTGATCAAATAGTTCCCCTAAATACTTTTGTTGATATGCATAAATGTAAGGACTCTGAAGGGTCCGTGAGGGAGAATGTTTGTGGGTTACCAAGATAACTCTTTAGCTAGAGGTACTCGTGCAGTGCTCTATTTAGGGGGATTTGATTAGATAATTTGAACTTTGGCTAGTTCCTGTTTTTCTGCTTTAAAAAGCCTGTGTTAGAACTGGTTTGTGCTCGTTTGTGCCTGTTTGTGCATTACGCAGCATCGCCCACTACTGTGCAGAAGGATTGCCAGTTACAGACATCTGCTCGCTAGCCTCACAAATATTACCTAAACCAGAGCTCTTCATGCCTAAACCTACTAATGCCTGCCCTGCTGTATTCCCTCTTCAGCTGTTATAGCCAGACCTAGATTATTAATGGGACCATGAACTGGCAGTTTCTCTCCTTTTCTCCTACCAGCCTGGTTGTCATGGGTCTACTGAGGCAGTGTAGATAGTAACACTGACGCCCCTCTACTTCTGAATCATTCCTGCACCATTTGTGAGAGATGCACCTACATTATGAATCTGGAATCACAGCTCTCTCGCACAATAGATAGCAATACAGAATGGGTTATCAGCCTACCTACCACAACTCCTACTCATGGCACACAGCATACACATAGACTAACATATGCGGAGGTACTCACAAAAAAATCTACCTAAACACCAGAGACCTATATAACACATATATATTAAACCAATCATAACACTCAAAACACACAATACACATAATGACATAAGCACAAGTATCTCACCATCAAAGACCTTAAGGCAATGCACATCCACTCCAAATATCTTAGTCACAGGAGACTCTATAGTGACACACACAGACATCCCCATCACCAGGCTGAACAAGGAGAAAGTCATAGTAAGCTGTCTTTCTAGTGCCAGTATTGGTCAGATCGTGCAGGCACTCAAGTCTTTCAACAGCAAGTACCATTATGATTTGGTCATAGTACATGTTGGTGTGAACGATATGAGATGTACCTCCCTGTAAACATAATGAGAGACTGATTATGTGTCACAGGCAGGTATGTCCCTAGACCTGAGCAGCATATCACCCTTACCTAGGATGATACCACAATATAAACAGAAAGTCATTGACTTCAATAAATGTCTTAGTTTCTGGTGTCACACTAAGGGGATCCAGTTTCTGTCAGCCTGGGATGACCTGATCGATAGACCTCAATGCTTTGCCAGAGATGATTTTCATCTATCCCCCTGGGAGTTTGGCTACTGGCAAAGGCTCTTGCCATCCCCATAGTGCCTTTTTTAGGCACTGTCACAAGGACAAAATTCCTGATGCAAAAATTTCAACAAAAAACAACCTGAAGGTTATGCTGCTAAACACTAGGAGTCTTAGCATGAAACTGCACTCACTGGAAGCATTCCTCACCCTGGAAGACGCTGACATCTGTGCAGTCACGAAGACCTTGTTCAAGGCAGTGGAGAGTACTCCAGCCATACCGGGTTAACATCCTACCACACGTTCAGACCACAAACAGAAGGCATGAAAACTAAAGAAGGTGGTGTATCAATATTCATTAAAGATAAATGCACCTCCAGATTAGTTAAACAGTGTGATTCCTTGGAGACACTTCAGGTGCAACTAACTGTTGGTAGGACACCTATTCAAGTCATTGCCAGCTACAGGACCCCCTCCATGAATCAAGACACCCACTCTGCCTACTTGGATCTACTGGAATCCATCAAGATACATCCGAACACTATGGTTCTGGGTGATTTGAATTACCCATCCATTGACTGGGTAAATTACTCATGTTAAAACTCACTTGCCCAAAGGTTCCTCAACTTTATTAACTCTAACACCCTGGACCAGCTGGTGAACACTCAACTAGGGGCAACAACATCTTGGATCTGGTGCTTACCAACATGGAGGACTACTGTAGCACCCCCACTGTGAGGTCTTCCCTTGTCAGATCTGACCACAAATCAGTCTCATTTGAAGTAACTATCACACTGGACCCCCCCCCCCCAGCAGCAACTAAACTAAAAACCTTCTCCAAAGAAGATTTTATCCTTCTAAGGAATGGTATAAATAGCTCCATTGCACCTCCTTCCTCAGATGGAACTGGCAATTATGCCGAGTCCTACACCAATGCTTTATACAAGCACCTGTATAACTGCATTGATGCAGACATAACTGATAGAACCAAAACAAGCTCTTCAAAGAAGAGCAAACCTGCCTAGTGGACAATGGCCATTAACAGGCTTTACAATAAAATAAAGAAATTTTTGTACAAAACTAAAAGGGAGTGTGCTCTAAACTGGAAACACTCCCTACTCAGCTTAAAAAAGTGAATAAGACTTCTTGTGAAGTCCTCCAAAGCAAACTATGAATTCAGATTAGTGTCCTCAACTTAGGACAACCATAAGACGTTCTTTAGTTACATCCATGGCCTAAAAGATAAGACCCAGATTTGTGCCAAACTGGTAGTTAATGATACCACATACACAGAGCCTGATGACATAGCAAACTTAGCCAACAGGTTCTGTGAAAACTTCATTCCCCTGTCCCCACCACACATACCCCATGACATTCCTTCCACCTGTCCCCCACCTTGTATCTCTTAGAAAGCAGGTCATAAATGCCCTCTCTAAGGCTAAATACACAGCATCTATGGGACCTGATAACATCCCAGGCTGCATCCTACATGGGCTCCAATAACAATTAGCAAGACATTGGGTATTTTTCAGTCATAGTTTAAGCACCAGCTTCATCCCAGCTGAATAGAAAATGGTCACCATTATCCCCTTACACAAGGGTGGTGCTTCCACTGACCCCGGGAACTATAGACCTATTAGCCTGACTAGCACTATCTGCAAGACCATGGAGTGAATCATCATGGACCTTTTTAACAAAGATAGAGGTAATCTCCAAACACATGACCCTACTCAGTTTGGATTTTTCAAAGAGAGATCATGCCTGTTAAACCCACTGGACTTCTTCAAGACAGTCACCAGAGCCCTGGATGAGGGGAAAACTGTACACACAGCCTACCTGGACTTGGCCAAGGCTTTTGACACTATCCTTCACTCAGACATTATTGATAAACTCACCCAGCTAGGTATCAACCCTTATATTGTTAGGTGGGACTCTAACTGGCTCACAGATAGAATCCATACAGTCAAAATAGGGGAATCCACCTCCAACAGCAGACCTGTAACCAGTGGTGTTCCACATGGATTAGTCCTGGGACCTCTACTATTCAGAATCTATTTCTCTGAAGTACAAGCAAAAACTGAAGGTCTGTTGCTGACAAAGTCTGCTGATGACTGCAAACTGGGAGCGGTCATAGAATCCCCAAATGATGTCAACATCCTACAAGAGAGTCTTACACAAATAAATGATTGGTGCTAAAGTCACGGCCTTAAACTCAAAGAAATTGTATTATCATCCCTTGTGGTAAGAGCAAAGTTCCTGCTAACTACCACATCAACAGGAACACCCTAAGCACGCACTCAGTGGTGAGAGGCCTGATCACACAGGTTGACAGCAACCTTACTTTTGATCACCATGTCTCCACAGTGGTAAGAAGGGCATTCTATATTGCTCATCTCATAAGTAAGGGCATTGCCTCCAGAAAAAAAGAAGTTATAACCTCCCTGTACTCTTCCCTCATCACTCCAATAATTGAGTACAGCGCCCCTTTTGGTATGTACTTTTCCAGGCACCTGGAGCAATTGGAGAGACCACAAAAGTTCCTCACAAGGAGAATTCAAAGTATTCAGCATCCGTTGTATGTGGATCAGCTGAAATCACTGTCACTTTACTCCGTTTCATACAGACTAATCCAGAAAAAGAAGTGAATTCTGCTAAAGAACGCTCAGCAGAACAAAAACAATGTAAATATTGGAAGAGCGTTGCACCACAAGTATTAGTATTTCATCTGAGTATTCAAAACATGCTAAACAACCAAAATGGCGAAAAGACAGCTTCAAAACAACAGCTTCAATAACAGGCTTTTACCATATTGAATCCACAATATATAAAATATAGAGCTTTGCTGTTGTAAAAGTCAAGTGGCGTTGTAATTCCACAGCTTAAAACATGTGGATGTCATAAAAACAGAAAAAACGAACATAAAAGTGAAGAACCCTTCTGATGTAAAGAATGGACAAGCGCTTTCAGCTTTTTCAAACCTTCTTCAGATCCAAGTAGGTAAGCTGGGTTCAGTGTTTAAAAGTTGGTATCATCCAATGAAACAACCTCAGTGAATGATGAATGTTAACCAATCAAGTTAGTCCATTGGTACACACCTCCATAGCTTGAAGTTAAAACTCTTTATTTAAAACTCTTTGTTTAAAACAACATGACAATTTGATGTTTCTAAGACAGACTCAGACATATTTTCAGAAGGAATATTAGTAAAATCTTTTCAATAGGTTCTAGTTAAAAGAACAAGCTCTGCATAAAGGCCAAGATTTGAGAGAAAAAGGTGAAAAATAAAAATAAAAATAAAGATGGTCATTTAGGGCACTTCTTTTTATTTCATTTCAACAGTTTCTTTGGGACATCAGAGCCTAAGTCAGTATACCTAAGGTTTCTGGCAATGAAAACAGGTCATAAGCGAGCATAGCTCATTGCTCGTCTATTTATAAGAAAAGGTTTTAAGGGAACACAGCCATTAAGGCCAGGGGGGTTATCTGCCCTTAGCCGCATTATCCATTTGGCTTCCAATCTCTCTCAGTCAGATTAGTCAGGTCTCCTTCTCTGGGAGTTAAATGTATCTTTGAAATGACCATGAAAACAAAGCTATGTCCCTCATGCTCACGTAAATGAAGGAAAAGAGAATTTGTTTCCTTTCTGTTACGTATATCAGATTGATGTTTGATAATTCTTCCCTTTAGCTTCATATTAGTTTTTCCAACATAAAATGCTGTGCAGAAACACCTTTTGGGGAAGAATTGATCCCTAAGAAGGTATAAATTAAGTATTTGGGCTGAAGATTCTTAAGACATGGGAGGATACAATCAGGGCAAATCATGAGGGGCTATTAAAGCAGACTGATTACTTATTAGATAACTGAAAGAAAAAAGTAGGCTGTCTTGTAGGACAGATAAAAGCACCAAAATGAAATATATACAGAGCGGAATCCAAGGGAAGTCAGTGGAAAACCATGAAGGAGACAATGGAGGAGTTTGGGAGAAAGAGCAGAGTCAGAGGGGGATTTATTTATGTATGCCTGTATATATTTCCAGTTTGTTAACTGAGATAGCCTGACTGGGCTTTTGGCCCCTTCACAATGGATTCCTGGCGAGAAAAGCTCCAGAGTAGTTAATTTCAATTGGGTGAATATTTATTAAATGATATATACAAGATCCCATAAAATATGGCATGAACTAGCTCTGTAAAAGCGAACATGGATGGTAAGACACAACATAACAAGAATATGATGAAGTGTTTATTATAAAAGTGCTGCATAACAGTTTTCCAAATGAGTTCTGGTCTATATTTTTCCAAAAATATTTTTAATTACTTTTGGACCAGAAAGCTACCTTTCATAAATTCTTATGGCTGAAGACTTTATATCATAAATAATTTAAGTAGGCTTTTAGACCAGAAAGCTGACATTAAAAAACTGCTAACAACTAAGATCATGAGAGAAGACATTATGGTTTAAGACTAAGAACTATGAAATCAGTTCTGTTATTTAAGGGCTTTTACACAGAAAGCTGTTCCACAGAAGTGTAGAAATAGTATTTATCTACTCTTATTTTTGTTTGTATTTTGTGAGACTTAGCATCTGTTTTATTAAGTAACATAGAAGATAACGTTTTCTATAATTCCTCATAAAACAGGGCACTTGCTGAACATTCATTAAAATTATTACAAAGGGAGAATGTTCAGGACAAAAGCAGTCTGATGGCAAATAAACTTATGCAAATTAGATGTCCCAATAGACCTATCAGGTTAAGTGTGTGTAAAAACCAATCAGAGAAGCCTTCTCTTGGACATTTCCTTCCCCTCAGCTGTAAAAAATATTTAGATTCTCTAACCCCAGAAGGGAATTCCACACAGCAGTGCCCATTCATGTCAAAATAAAGATCTGTAAAACCTTAACTAAGACTCTAGAGTATCATTTGTTGAATACAGTCGGCTTCTGATAACCATGCAGGATAACTTCTAGAAATACTCTCTGGGGTTATTTTATCCACCTTCATTGCTTGTGTTTTATTTTCGCCCAGCCTGATGAAAGAAAGGTTGAATATATAGGACCCTTCACACCTACAGTGGGACTTACATTGTATCCTTAAGACAGAAATGTGGAGTGAAAGATGACAGAGTGAAAAAAAAAATTGTAAAATCTCTTCAAAATTTTATATCAGCAGAGGAAGAGGGGTATAGCAGCTTATGTTTCATGAAGAAGGAGGAATTTGATAGGAAATTCTGCATGTTGAAGACTGAATAGATGCAATTCAAGCCACTGAAGCTTGTCAGAGCTGGTTAATCAAAACGGCAGAAATAAAATCTATTTATGAGAAATAAAACAAAAAAAAAACCCACAAGAATAACGATCAAGGATGCTTCCAAGGTTTTAATAGAAATACCACTTACTCCAAAATCAAAATTAAACAAAGTTAATGCTCTTTACCCCTAAGAAATACAATAACCTAAAACATACCTTCCATATATACTCATCCAATAACATTAAAATTGAAGTGGTTTCTCAAACCAAGTTACAATGAGTACTAATCAACAACCAACTAAAATTTGACTAGCACCTTTATCAACCCTTCAAAAAAATGCACATGAAGCTTGGCTCCCACTACAGGACTAAGCAATATCTCACAGATAATGCCAGAAAATCCATTGTTAGATAATACCTATTCCCATTTCTTCTGTACACATCTCCTATTCTTACTAATCTTAATAAATAAATAAATCAATAAATAAATAAATAATGAAATCAGAAACATGCTATAACAAAGTAGCTAAATTTGCTGCAAGCATCCCTACAAAACCTATCATTGCACCATCATAAACTGGCTATAATCACTCAGTTACTTATACTTCTCCCAATTAGTCATGGCACACAAACTTTATAATGGAGGAAGATTCCCTACACTCCAAAATGTACTACAATCTCATTCCTGTACCAGAGACATGCATTAACAACAAAACCATCCTGCTTACCACTTAGGTCATTGGCAAACCAGGGGACTCCTTATACTCCAACTATTCTATCCTTCTCACACTCAAACTGACAGGCAAGTTAATAAGTTTCAAAACCCAGCTTAAACTGTACCCAAACAACACCTGGCTTTGTACATGGGCCATACCTGGATAAGCTAACCTAGATAATTATCATAACTACATGACTACTTCTCTCAGAGTATCCCTGAAAGACTCTTTATGAAGTGAACATTTCTGTCAATCTCCCCTCCTCTCTTCTCCTCTCCAACTTTCTTATGCTCTGCTCTGTATACCCTTCCTTCACCATGTAACTGTTTCTCCTTCCTTCACACTCCCCTTGTCCATTTTTTCAGTTTGACTAACTAACCTCCATGACAAGTGCTCTTTCAGCGTACTACAATTTACTCCTTATTCCTTAGTTATTTCTCTTTTGATAAATGCATTTTAATTCCTAAGAACAGATTGCTTTTCCACTCTTACCATGTGTATATAAACAATATTTATACCTATCAGTTACCATATCTGTATGTGTTACTGCAATTCAGACACACAAACTGAATTAGTATTATGCAAAATAGTTCTTGAATCTATGCTACACTTTCATGTAAGGATATTTGGTGTTAGCTGTACTATCATGCAAAGGCATAATGTGTTTTAACGGGTGTACTTTTGAAGAACGAAAGTTCACTACTTCGAACTTCAAAGTACACCCACACTAACGCGAAGGTGCACTTTCACGAACCCGCTAGACCGAACGGGCTAGCAGTCATGGACCTTAGGGTTAGGGCACGGGTTAGGGTAAGGGGATAGTTAGTAGGGCTATCCCCTTAGCTTGACCTGTGCCCTAACCCTAAGGTCCGTGACTATCGCACCACAGTGGAAGACATTCCAAATTGGGCTATGTCCTCCACTGTGGTGCGATAGTCATGGACCTTAGGGTTAGGGCACGGGTTAGGGTAAGGAGATAGTTAGTAGGACTATTCCCTTACCTTGACCCGTGTCTTAACCCTAAGGTCTGTGACTATCGCACCGCAGTGGAGGACTTAGCCCATTTTTCAATGTCCTCCATTGTGGTGCAGTAGGTTCAGTCTAGTGAGCTTAGGCAAAACTGCACTTTCTTTAAAGTGCACTTTCACTTAAATGGGGATGTACTTTCCCATTTCGAAAAAGTGAATTTTCATTGTAGGAAAGTACACCCGTTTTAACAGTATATTAAACAACTTTGTTTCTTAGCTGCATTTTTTATAAATATTAATTTTATGTGAAACATTGGTGTATTTTATGTATAAATATATGTAAAGATATTGACTCACAGGAGTTTTTCTACCTGGGCCAATGCTGAAAATGGGCTTTTCCACCCAGTCAGGCTTTCCTGGCCAACAAAAATAAATAAACAAGTGCTTTTGTTCTCTTCCAATAACAAGAACTTCATAAGTTATGATAACGTAGTATTTGCTGAAAAAAATGTTTAACCTTGTGACTGCAATTAAAGCTTTGGAAGTATCCTTTTTAGGTATTTTTGTAGCATTTTTGTCTTATTTCTCATATTTTTACACAGTGGGAATTATTTTATTGGTTGCAACTAATCTATTTATGACAAAAAGATTATTTCTGAAGATAGGTCTGTGTTGAGAGGTGACGAAGATGAAATTTGTTGCAGCAGGCTGTACAAGAAATTAAATTGCCAGTACTATCAGGGTACAATGGAGAAGCTCATATTAACATGGAGTGCTTTGATTTGGAACTGTATGAAATCTCATCACTCGATAATTTGAGTGCAGAAATATGGAGACAATGGCTGAAAATCTGGACGCTCATATAACTTTCAGATAACCATTTCTCAGAATATTCCCTTTCCAATGAAGTATGGTGATCTTGGAATTAGGATATATAAATTTAGGGGTATGGGGGAGCTTGCCTCCCACTTACAGGGAGGTTTGCCCTGCTGCAGAAAAAGAAGTTTAAAGCAGAAAAGCAATGTTAATTTTTTTTAAACTGCAGTAATAGAAATGTTTAGAAGAAATTGGGAAACTGGAATTGATCCTAACAGTCTGAGACCAGCTTATGAGATATGTACATAAGTAGTATACAAAAGTATGCAGAGCATGGAGAGAATCAGGAATATTTTACTAGGGAACTGGTGACTAGTTTAACATAAGTCAGAATGTTTTGAGTCTCAGTGTTCCTCTTTATCATGTGTTTAAGCCATCTGTATAATGTGGTACTTGTTCCACATAATACCTGAAAGTTTTTATGTTTTTTAGTATAAATCATTTTGACAAATGTTTACTTCAAATGCAAAGCATTTAAGGAAGCAAAAGTACCTTATATTAAATATATTACAGTTCTAAATTATATTTTGTATTATAGTAATAATAATAATGAAAACTCAATTAAAATATAAAAAAGTAGAGCACAGTGTTTTGTCTTGAGCAAGGTCTTCACTCCCACTGCAATAGGAGGTCTCTGCCCCTTACAACTACTAACTTAACTGTGAGATCACAGCATTCAGTTGATAAAAAAATACTGTTTTCCTATTGCTGTGCTTTGCCAGGCTGTACTAACAGGCACACAAATGCAGTCTCTCACACACACACACACACACACACACACACACACACACACACACACACACACACACACTCACACACAGACACACAGACACACACATACACACACACACACACACACACACACACACACCCTAAAACTATTCACTTAACGAGCTCTTGCTCTAACACTAACCCATAAACACTTCCACCCCTAATTCTGAAACTTTGGCTTTAACACACACAGCCACTTGCCATAACTCAAAACACATGTGTTAACCCCACTAAATAGTGAGCATTCCTACATTTGAGAAATTCAGAACTTGACAAGTGCTGTCATTAAAGAATGCAGCAGTATACTTTGTCATCAAAGTAAGCAGTCAAGAAACTGAACTGCTACCATATATGAATACACACACACACACACACACACACACACACACACACAAACAAATAACCGGAATAAATAAATGATAAACTTCATCTTCCACCTATGTGCACAGCTTTATACTGCCCAATTGCTTTCAGCCTGCAGTTAAGAACAACGTATTTACTAAAGTCCCCTTCATCATAACAAAAATAAAAGAATCCTACATTAATAAATTATACAATTAGTGATAAACATGCTAATAATAAACAAGTAAGTAAACATGCATATAATAATACATAAATAAGTAGTTTCACTGTTTTAGTGTTGTGTGCTTGCATACACACATTCCTCTTATATTGTGTCCCCATCCATATATATCTGCATGGTGTGGTGCAACCTCTGAAACAAAGATGGAGAAACAGACAGATAGCAGAAAAGTGGTATACATAGCGTTGAGTACATCTTCATTTACATGCTTTTCCATCATTTTTATCCTCCTATTATTAAAATCTTCTTTTTCACTGCACCTGTTCTCATAGGCTCATAGGTAGGTACTAGGCTATTGGCCCTAGGGCCTATATAAGCCTAGCCAAAAAGGTACCCTGGATTTCGCCACCCAAGAAAATTATTTTCCTGTGCCCCTGTTGAGCAGAGCCACAGAGGTGATCCCCAGGGTGAATTTCCTATTTCCCATCCAGTCATCAAGATTTTTCTTGAAGAGTGCTAATGAGGAGCTTTGTTTGATATCGATAGGTAGTTTGTTCCAGATTATGGGAAGTCTCTGAGACAGGAATCTATCCCTTCAGCATGTTCTGTTTATTGTGGTGACAAGATTTAGGTCCCTAGAGTGTGTAGCTTGGAGGGACTGGGATTTCTTTAAGTGGAGCATGTCTAACAGCGCTGGATTTGACATAACTTTATGTTAGGCAGAGATCGCCTCTGAGTAGGCAATATGCAACATTGTAAAGCTGGAGTTTTTTTGAGACGGTCTGCATAGAGCATCTGTTAGAGGCCAGTAATCCTCTTTGTGAGGTATTTCTGCGGCCTTTCCAGTTGTTGTAGATGCCTTGTGAGGTACATACCAAAAGGGGCATTGTACTCTATAATGGGTCTAATGAGTGATGAGTAGAGGGGAACAATTACCTCTTTTTTCCTGGATGAGAAACCTTTTGTGATGAGGTGTGCCACGTAGAAGGATTTTCTGACTACTGTGGTGATGTGATTATCAAAGGAGAGACTACTGTCCACCTGTGTCCCAAGGTCTCTTACCACACTTTCGGTGTTAAGTAGACTATCATCTATGTGGTAGTTCATGGGTACAGAGTTTTTACCTAAAGGGATGACAATGCACTTTTTGGCATTGAGATTGAGGCCATGGCTTTGACACCAGGCATCTGTCTCAGTGAGGCCCTTTTTTAGAATATCCACATCATTAGGAGTTTTGATTATGGCTCCTAGTTTGCAGTTATCTGTGAACTTGATTAGCCAAAGACCTTCTGTGTTAGCCTGTACTTCAGAGAAGTAGATACCAAACAGGAGAGGACCCAGGACTGAACCCTGTGGTAGTCCACTTGTCACTGGTCTGAAGTCGGATTTGGAGTCTGCTACTTTCACAGTGTGGGTTCTGTCAGTGACCCAGTTGGCAAGCCATCTTGTGACATAGGGATTTATACCTAGTTTAGTGAGTTTATCTATAATTCCAGAGTGGAGGATGGTGTGGAAAGCCTTGGCAAGATCTAGATAGGCTGTGTGAACCACCTTACCCTCATCTATGGCTTTGGTGACTGCTTTAAAGAAGTCTATCAGGTTTAGGAGACATGGTCTGCCTTTTACAAACCCAAACTGGGTGGGGTCCAGAGTTTGGAGATTACCAGTGTCTTTGTTTATAAGTTCTATGATGATACATTCCATGGCCTTACAGACCAGACTCATCAGGGTAATGGGGCGGTAGTTCCCAGTGTCCGTGGTGAATCCCCCTTTGTGGAGTGGGATAACCATCGCTGTGCATCATTCAATGGGCAGAAAGTCTGAGGTGAGGTTATGATTGAACATTGTACTTAGGTGGGGCACCAATTTGTTCTGTAGTTCATGTAGAACACAGCCAGGGATGTTGTCAGGTCCCATAGATGCTGTGTTCTTGGCTTTGGAGAGTGTGTTTTTTACCTGTGCAGCCGTGATTACAGGAACTTTGCATTCTTCTGGTATAGATATGGGCCCTTTAAGGGGTGAGAGTGGGGGGTAAAGTTAGTACTGAACCTATCTGTCAGGATGTTGGCAATATCAGTTGGTTCTGTATATTTAGTGCCATTGTGCTGCAACTCAGAGCAGATCTGAGTGTTGCCACTGAGATTCTTGACCTAGCTATAGAATGCTTTGTGGCTATCTTTAGAATCAGTGGCAATTTTGTTTTCGTAACTAGCTTTGGAGGATTTTATGAGGGATCTCAGCTTCTTACTGAGGCTGAGCAGGGAGTTCCTCCAGTCATGAGATTGTACTTTTTTTCTCCTTCTCCTTACATTATCAAGCCTGACCTAAGGAAACATCGCTTCCAGGAGTAGCTTTCATACATTTATACAGAGCATTGCTTACACATGCCTCAAAAGGTACTGACAGTCAATGCCCTAAAGAAGTTACCTCTTGTGCAGATGTTTAGTAGTATATCTCATTGCATTTTGCATAGTTCTCAAAATTACGCTGTATTTGAAACTATCTTTTATGGGCTTGTCATTTACAGTCCCCATGTCTGTATCTCTGTGCTACTACTCCCTATACCAGTTCAACAGAAACTACAAAATCTAAAAACATTATTCTTCAAACCAGAAAACTTTCTGTCTCTGGTGATAACATGTAAAGGACTGGTTAATTTGCAGCATTGCAAACTGGTCTGAGCACACTGTTATTGTAAAGACTATGACATAGGAAGGTGTGTACTAGTTCATCATTGTGTACTTTATTTATTTAACATCTGTTTACTGGGATGGTCTGACTGGGACAGAGCCTATTTTCAGTAGAGGCTCAGGGAGAAACACTCCAGACACATCTTTGGAATGTGAGAAGAAAGCAGAGCACCCAGACAGAACCTTACAAATGCAGGGAGGACATGCAGACACTGCACAGAAGGCACCTCAGCCAAGAATTGAACCGGAGAACCTCTTGCTGTAAGGCGACAATGCTAACTGCTGCACACTACTGTGACACCCATTTATATTTATTTATACAGACTATATCACTGTCTGCAGCTACCACTAAATGCTACTCATAGTTCTCAACTGTCCAGATTTTTGCAGAATGTCCAGATTTTTGCCTCATATTTTTGGTCTTTTCCTCATAAAAAGTGTGGTTCTCTGGCAAATCACTGAGGATTAGAGTCACTAAATAATGTCATACATCTCAGTTTCACAGTTTATATCCTTCAGAAAATGCATGTTAACACAAATCCTGTTATTCTAGCAAATATCCAAGTTTGTAAGAACAATATTTAAAATCCTTCCCTACTATGGGCCTTTGCCACACACACACACACACACACACATTATTTTAAACTCTGTCCAGCTTTCTTGCTCTAACAGGTTGAGAGGTATGCTCATGTATCTTTTATTTTCAACTTCAGCCTGTGCGTGGCAGTAAAGTACACCTTTTAACTGCATCCTGCTGCTTCACGATCCCAGTACTTTTCCTAGCCTTGTGAATACAGAGCATTACAACAAGCAACACTTAACACAGTATTAGTTCCTGGAGGAAAATACTGTTAAGAGTCATAAGCAGTCCTCATATTTAACAATCAGATATGACAAAGAACTAAAACATTAATTTACCTTAAATGCTGCTTTTGTATTCATAATAATCATGTGTGTGTGTGTGTGTGTGTGTGTGTGTGTGTGTGTGTGTGTGTGTGTGTGTGTGTGTGTGTGTATATATATATATATATATATATATATATATATATAAAGGCTATGACCATTCAAAAACAGAGGAAATGTCACACTGATTGGCCATTACTTTCCTACTTTTAATACCATATGGATGGGCACGTCTTGTGCTTTTGTATACAAAGACCAGTAGTTTACATGTAAGATTACGAGTCAGTAATAGTTTGTTCAGTGATAATGCTTTTATTTTTTGCTTTTCAGGCAGTCAGTAGCTTAAATGGCCACATAACGCATACTCACACATACACACAGGCACTAAGAGCCTCATGAAAAGTATAACAAGGAAACATATTTACTGTACAAATAATCTGATTTTTTTCCAGATCTGCCCGATAGCTCCTCTACCTGCACACATCAGTGTATTTATTCCCCTAATGGGGAGGAGAGAGAGAGAGACAAGCTAATTTGTTACTTAGTCAGGGCAAGATCCCTCTCATTGTTTTGTTCCCTAGCAAATAACAGGCACATTCAATCCCCTGATTGTAAGAGCTGTGTGTGAAGGTCTGGACTAGAATTCCTGCCATAAAAGAATCCCATCCTCAACTTAACCCCATAGTTTTGATTTACACAATGCTTGCTCATGGGTTCATAGTTAAGTACTAGCCTAGCTATCTTTGTGGAACATTTTAAGTCCATCCAATTTCTCTTTCAAAGGTAAGAAACAAACCTTGTACCTGCAAAGTAAACACCTTAACCATTATGCTAACCCCTCCCCTCACATGATGGACATGTGTGCTACCACATATACTGCCCTCAGTATGCAGGAACCACTAAGTGCAAAAGCAGTGGTTCCATCTCCCATGGGATCTAACCACAGACCCTTTCTCACAGTGAGTGAGCAACCAATCACCAGTCACTCCCATCTTCTCCAGTGCATGGGCCTAATAGCTGGACCTAGATCTCCCGTAACAAAGTCAGAGCTGTAGTCCTGTTTACCAAAGCAGCTGACTCACAATTAATAGGTTCATAGGTTCATAGGAGGTTACTAGCTAAAGGCCATAGGGCCTTTTCAAGCCTAACCATGTTATACCTCATAATTCACAGAGCGAGGATGATCAGCACCGACAGCCCCTGTCATGAGGGACATAGGTAACACCCCCAGGGTGAATTTATGGTTTCCCATCAAATTGTCTAGGTTGCACTTGAATGGGGTTATTTAGGAGTTCTGCTTCACATCAATTAGGAGTTTATTCCATAGGAGTGGCAGTCTCCGGGAGATATATCTGTTTTTCCAGCATGTTCTGTTAATATCACAGGCTACTTTGAGATCTCTGGAGTGAGTGACTCGTGTCCCATTTGATTTTCAGATGTACATCATTTCCATTAGGCCAGGGTCAGAGACTACTCTGTAGGCCAGGCACAAGCCGCATCTCAGCAGTTTGTAGGACACAGAGTACAGTGACAGGGCTTTCAGTCTTTCAGTGTAGGTCATGTTTTGGAGGTCCTGAATTTTCTTGATGAGAAACTTCAGTGGTCTCTCCAGCTGCTGCAGGTGTCTGGTGAGGTACATGCAGAAGGCAGCATTATAATCTATTAGTGGTCTGATGAGGGTCAAGTACACAGGAGTTATAACATCCTTAGTCTTATAGGTTCATAGGTTCATAGGACGATACTAGGCCATTGGCCCGGAGGCCCCTATAAACCTAGCCAAGAATTTCACCCATGTTCCCAAAAAGTCAGCACCTGTTTTCCCTGTCCAGCATGATCACAGGTGGGATCCCAGGGGTATATTTTCTGTTTCCCATCCAGTCGTCCAGGTTCCTTTTAAAGAGGGCCAGTGAGGTACTCTGCTTGACATGGAGAGGGAGTCTATTCCACAGATGGGGGAGTCGTTGGGACACAAATCTATCCCTCCAACAAGCTCTATTAATGTCATAGACCAGGTTGAGGCCTTACATGCAGGTTGTGCAAGTAGAGTTTGACTTACAGATATGCAGCAACTCCATTGAGGCTGAGGCTGAGACAGCCTTGTATGCCACACTCAGGTCACCTTTCAGCAGTCTGTATAAGACTGAGTAGAGGAACAAGGCTTTTAGCCTATCTGTATAGGATAGGTGTTTGAGACCCTGGATTTTCCTGGTCAGGAACCTCTGTGGTCTCTCCAACTGCTACATGTGCTTGACAAGGGACATGCCGAAGGGGGCATTGTACTCAGTAATGGGTCTGATAAGGGATGCATGCAGGGATGTTATGACCGCCTTTCAGTCTTTCAATGTAGGTCTTGGATGTCTTAGATATAATGCCCTTACTTATAAGATGTGCAGCGTAGAAAGCTTTCCTTACCACTGTGAACACATGGTAATCAAAGCTCAGATTACTATTAACCTCTGTTCCCAAATCTCACACCACTGGGTTTGAGCTTAGGAGGGTGCTTGTCAATATTGTAATCTGAAGGTACTTCCTCTTTACCAAAGGGGATAATAATGCACCTTTTTGCATTTTGTTTTAGTCCGTGGCTTTGGTACCAATATCTGTGTTAGCACCCTTTGTAATATGTTACCATCATTTGGGGACTTAATGATTTTGCCAGTTTCCGATCATCTGCAAACTTGGTAAGCCACAGGCCATCTACTTACACCTGGACATCCGTGAAATAAATTACAAACAGAAGAGGGTCCAGCACAGATCCTTGTGGTATGCCACTGGTAACTGGTCTAGTGGTAGAGGTGGAATCCCTAACTTTGACAGTATGCGTTCTGTCAGTGAGCCAGTCGGCTACCCATCTAGTGAAGTATTGGTTAATCCCCAACTGGGAGAGTTGGTCAGTGATACCTGAGTGGGGGATTGTGTCAAAAGCCTTGGCTAAGTCAAGATAATCAGTATGTACTATTTTGCCTTCATCCAGGGCTTTGGTGACATTTTCAATTCAATAAGCATGATCTACTCTTAACATAGCCAAGCTGGGTTGGGTCAAGAGTTTGAAGGTCACCTATATCCTTGTTGATAAGGTCCATGATGATTCTTTCCAAGGCCTTGTAGATAAGGCTAGTTAGGCTTATGGGTCTATGGTTCTCAGGATCGGTTGACGGACTCCCTTTGTGCAAGAGGATCACTGTTGCTGTCCGTCACTCTGCTGGAACAAAGCCAGTGTTCAGGCTGACATTAAAGAGAGTGCCAAGTGGTTCCACTAGGTGTTGTTTTAGAGTGTTTAGTAAGCAGCCTGGGATGTTATCTGGTCCCATAGAGGCCATGTTTGCAGAGTGCAGATATGACCTGCTCTTTGGAGATACTAGGTAGCGGACTGGTGTCAGGTATGCTTTGGGGATGGCTGGTGGGAACAGGGGGTAAAGTTTGTGCCAAATGTGTCATCTAGCAGGCTGGCAATTTCCTCAGGTTCTGTATGAAAGGTACCGTCCACTACACGTTTGAGACATAGTTGTGCATTCCCTTTTCATTTTCAGACATAGTTAAAGAATGCTCTATGAATTATCCTTAGCTAGGGATGCTAATTTAGTTTAGTAACTATCTTTACAGGACTGATTTGCTTGTTCAAGTGGTGGAGGGTATTCTTCTTCTGCTGAGTAACTTCCCTCTTGCTCTTAGACATCAGTATCCTTTTGTTATATAACCTATTTATACTTAAGGTCCACCAGGGTGGCCTGTTTTTTTGAGAGGACCTGGTTTTGATCTAGTCAGTACAGCAGAGTCTATACAGTTGAGGTGGTTATACATTTGTGTTCTCATCTGCATAGGAGTCATTGTTGGCTATGTCAGCAGGGGTTTTGAAACTTTTTATATCATCGCCCAGTAGGCTGCAGTTTGCTTTGAAGAAATTTTTCAGTTTTTTTGCTCCTGTGGGAGTGTCAGGTCTGAACATCATTTCAAATGAGACAGATTTATAGTCTGACCTTATCAGGGATGGCAGCACACAAGGGAAGTGCAGTGACCTCCCATATTGGTGAGCATACCTCTCAACCTGGTATAATCAGAAATCTAGACAAAGGCCCATGAAAAATAGGTACACTGGCCAAAAATCTGTACACTGATTAACATAAATTTTACATGCATAATTATTTAACCCTGCCCACCCGAATGAAATTGTGTGATACCGACCTTTAACCTCAAAATTAGGAACAAAATTATAAGCTTATATTGAAGGTAGAATTATACATACTTTGCTTATTTAATGTACAGATCATACATACAAATACCTCAAACTATTGTTTTACAGATAGTTTCATTTCTCATTCTTTGTGTCTGAAGTCTGAGCTACCCCCTTCTTCCTGGGTCTGTTACATCATGCTCATAGGCTCATCCTACATCTCCACTAATAGGCTCATAGATTAGTACTAGCTCAAATCATGTACCTTGCTGAGACATAAATGAGCTATCTCATGGATCATTAGACTGGAATATTACAAGCAAAATGGGAAGCATAATTCTTTTCATTCCTATTCATGAGGCCAGACATGTCATGACATTGTGAACTAGTAGTCTGGCCTTCTGAAGCCGCTTCATGTTATCAGTCTTAAACCACATGCCATGAAAACACACCAAGTGAGTACTGCTAGTCTGCTACCTCACTCCCTGCTGCCCAGAGGAAAGCAGTCAACAACTCACTCATCATATCAACCAAACATTCTGCAGGATTATTGAAAAAGCCTGCAGCAGCATCTCAATGGGAGCAGTTAACCACCATTTCAGCTGTAGAACAATAATTCATCTAAAAAGATTAAATGCAGCAATAACTCAGTAAAAAACAATTAACTTCTGCCAAATATATATGCAGTATGTTCCTCAAGCACAATCTACAGTGCAAACATCAATCATCAGCCCTACATTTTCATTTCATAACAAGAATGCAAGCTGGCTATAATACATTCTACAAGCATAATCTACAGTACAAACATTAAATAGCAGCCCTACATTTTCATTTTATAACATGACTCCAAGCTGGTTTTCCTCCCTGCGATGTACCTTGGTCCTTTCTTGTCAATACAGAATTCTTGTACGCTACAGCTCTAGCTGTAAACTCACATAGCTTATGATATTTAATTGGCTTGTTCCCTTCTTTCCAAGACAACCATCCTACATCTCCACTAATAGGCTCATAGATAGGTACTAGGCTAACTGTCCTTGTGGGCCACTTTAAGCCTAGTCAATTTGGCCACGTAAGAATCAAACACTGCACCTTGTGTCTGTAAGGTAAACACCTTAACCACTATGCCAACCTCCTTTCTGTGAACACTTCAATGAGAGGATCCAGAATTTGATACACCACACTAATAAATTTTGTTCCTGCAATATAGCTACAGTATTATTTGGGTACCAGAAACCTCCCTATAAGCAAAGTCTATTAAAAAAAATGATGGTAGTAGGCGCATATATCTTGAATTATAAAAATCACATGGTCAGTGCACTGTCAATCACAACATCACTCACATGCACAAGCCGCAAGCCAAGCTTTAACTATTTTTAATGTTAAGTTTAACAAAATAAAGTGTGCTGCAGACAGCTCAGCAGATTGAGGAAAAGCCGAATTCTCAATTTCCTTTTGCAATTCCTAATTTATTTTTTTTTTTACTTTTGCTTACATGGAGGAGGTCGAGCCGTTGAAAGTAAACTTTCAGTTCTCATCCTTCCTGATTCCTGCATGCATCCACAGCTGGCTCTGGGCAGATGTCACATCTCTCTCTGCTTATTTCCTATTTGTTTTTGTTTAATTTAATACTTACTTAAATTATTTGTATTTTGTACAAATGTACACATACAGGGAGGGAAGGCTAGCTCCACTCGTCATGAGATGCTGTGTGTGTGTGTGTGTGTGTGTGTGTGTGTGTGTGTGTGTGTGTGTGTGTGTGTGTGTGTGTGTGTGTGTGTGTGTGTGTGTGTGTGTGTGTGTGTGTGTGTGTGTGTGTGTGTGTGTGTGTGTGTGTGTGTGTGTCTGCCATTAAATTAAATCCATCAACCGACCACCATTCAAAACAAAACAGTAGTACTGACTGACCGAGTCTCCTCTGGCTGAGTTTGATGTCAGCGCATGACAGGTGTATTTCCAAAGTAGCCAGCACACCAGCTTAGGCCGCAACAAACTAAAATAAACTTCCAAACCCTAACATAGTGGTGGGTCTTTGCCCCCTACACCCCCCAATGTGAGGGGCTGTGCCATCCACACACCCCCAACTAAATATACCAACTCCAAGATCGCTCTACATTGGGGAAAAGGCAAATCCCTGATAACAGCCAAGCAAATTCTTTCCCGAGGAAAGAATTCACATAAGGCACAGTTTGCAATTTTAAGCTTTCACCATTTAGGTGTCGACTTTTTGACATTCAACAACCTAAGTGGTCGAGCTTTTATTAGGAACCCTTGACACTTTAAAAGCACAAAGCTACAAAAGTGTGGCTTTAAGGGGGGCTGCTGCTTGTGCAAAATCAGACACTTGGAGAACTCAGCAGGAAAAGGAATGAAGGACAGGGAGACTTAAAGGTCTCCCCCAAGAAAGGAATTGCATTTAAAGGAACGGTGCACCTTTTTCCAAAGGACTGGTTAGTGAATTACTTTTTTATCATACAAAAAATCTGCTGGACCGCTTAGTTTCTTTACATGGAAAGATTTTATTCAGATGAAGCCAATTTATTAAATAAAAACGCTTTTTGTCCAACAGTATCGTTGGACTTCTTCAAACAAAAGAAAAACGTTTAAAACCATTCAAATCACATTTAAATAACCTTCCTCATGTCACATGGTTAACAAATAAACAGTCTTGAGGTGTCTATATCTTAAATGAAAAATGTTCAATAATGTGTTTATTGAAACTGAAAAGTTTGGAAAGATGAAGTGTATTGATCAACAACACTTTTAAAATTAATATGTAAATATGAGTAAAAAGTTGGTTTATTTTAAGGTTTAAAGATGGGTGAATGGGTGATTTCTCATTTATTGTTCATCACTTATTATTAATCTTTATTTATTCATTTTTATTTTTTATTTTTTTAAATATCTTATTTTTATGTTTATGCATTTTGCGTAACTAACATGTTTGTAAGATATAGACATAATAGGTTGCTGCTAGTATAATATGTTTGGTTTTAAAATGTAAAGTTTCATATTAATAATTAAAAATTTTTTTTTAAGTATTTACGACTTTAAAATGTTTTATTTGTTAACCATGTGACATGAGGAAGGTTATTTAAACGTGATTTGAATGGTTTTAAACGTTTTTCTTTTGTCTGAAAAAGTCCAACGATACTGTTGGACGAAAAGCATTTTTATTTAATAAATTGGCTTCATCTGAATAAAATCTTTCTGTGTAAAGAAACTAACTGGTCCAGCGGATTTTTTGTGGATTAGCTGGTGTTTGGAGATTCGTGGTTTGTACTTTTTTATCATGTTAATCCAGCACTCGCATTATATTAGTGAATGGCAGTCTGCTAAACACCCCAGCCTTGTGTGTGTGTGTGTGTGTGTGTGTGTGTGTGTGTGTGTGTGTGTGTGTGTGTGTGTGTGTGTGTGTGTGTGTGTGTGTGCTGGATGGGATACTCAGAGGAGTAAGTGCTTCTGCAGTGGTGGTGGGTTTGAACTCAACTGAGTGTAATGAAAGAAATAGGAATTAAAGGGGCCACTCGGAAGTTTATGGTACCCTATTATTTTCACCTCAAAACCAGTAAATACTGAGGAATTCGGTACAGTTGAGAGTTATGTTGGTGAGTACTAAGTATAGGACATTTTAGCCCCTTGTGGGGGTACAGATTATCTATTCCAGGGCAGTTGTATTAACAAAGTCCAGGATCCACAGAATGAGCATGTTTGTGCTCATGTATGTCACCCATTCAGTGGAAGGATAGTTGAAATCTCCCATGACCAAAGTGTTAGTGTAAGTCCAGGTAGGCAGTGTACTTCTTTTAGTTCATGGTGGAAACCTGTAGCCAACAATGATGTGGTAGGGTGCTTTACCTATAGTTAGTCGGACCAGGAGTAGCTCAAGAGAGTCATACTCTTTAACCAGTCTCGAGGTGTATTTGGCTTTAATGAAGATGGATAAACCTCCACCATTGGTTCTTTCACACTCATTTTGGGGTCTGAATGTGTGGAAGGTTTTGAAGCCTTGCACAGCCAGGGGTGCTCTCTGTGGCCTTGAACTATGTTTCAGTGACTGCATAGATGTCAGCATCTTCCAAGGTTAGGAGTGCTTCCAGGAGTGCCATTTCCTGTTTAGGCTCCTAGCATTAAGCAGCATAACCTTGAGTTTGTCTCAAGTGGATTTTTTACATCGGAAATTATTTTGTTTTGTCATTGCCTAGAAAAAGGTACTATGGGGGAGGCAAGCACCTTTGCCAGTATCCAAAAGCACAGAGGAGACAGGTGAAGACCATCTTTGTCAAAGTAGCATGGTCTGTCGGGTCTACTATACATGATCGAAATTTCAAAAAGACTAAACCATATGGCTCAGACCATATGTTTGACTTTTGAAATTTCGAACATGTACAAAAAAAATCCCCCAAAAAACAAAAAAATAAAAACCTATGCACCCCCCCTGGGGGGGGCTGCAACCCCCACACCCCCTGCTATTTAAATATACCAACTCTGAGATTGCACTACAGTGCAGAAAATGGAAATTTTCCCATTCCATGCTATAGGGACCTGCCCATTCAGAACGTTTGAACTTCCAAAAGTCGATCATATGGTCTCAGCCATTTGAAAGTCAGCCTTTTGGAAGTTCAAGCATCTGTACAGAACCCGGTTTGTCAACCATGTCTTCCCAGGCTGATAAATACTAGATCCCCTTGGATTGACACCAGAAGCTAAGCCAATTGTTGAAGTCAATCATTTTTTATCTATATTGTGGTATCATCCTGAGTGAAGGTAGAATGCTGTTTAGGGCTAGGGACATACATGTTTGGGACACATAAATCTGAGAGGTCAGTCATGTCTCTCTTCATATAGTCCAGAGAAGGATGTCTCAAGTCATTCACCCCAACATATAATATGACAAAGTCATAGCAGTAATTGTTGTTGAGTGACTTGAGTGAATGCATGATTTGCTGAATCCTGGCACCTGACAGGCAGCTGACTGTGACCTTCTCCTTGTCCAGCCTGGTGAGGCAGGTATCTGTGTTTCTCACTGTGATGTCACCTATGACCAGGACATTTGGTTTTTCAGGTGTTTTGCTTTATGGGCTTATTTGCTGAAACACTGGTGTCAGGGTGGTTCGTGTTACAGGACTGCAGGACTGCAGCCCTCCACCTGTAAAAAGAATAAAATAAATTCCCCCACTGTAGAAAATAAAAAATAAAATGAAAAAAAATTTACAAGTAATCCCAGAACTTCACGCATGCATGCTTAGTTCCTGACTGCTGTGTTAGGCAGTCCAGAACTCCACGCATGCATGCTTCATTCCTGAACTCCAGACTGCTTTGTTAGGCAGTCCAAATAGGGAACTCCACCCTGCCATCCCAGAGGTTTGTACAGTGATGACTGCACAGACCAGAATAACACCAGACTGCATCGCTTGCAGGCTCCAACCTACTCATGTCTCATGGGGCGACCCAGAAAGCCTGTGTGGGCTATTATGGAGGACAGAGACAGATGATCATCAGGCTGCTACAGAATCACTACAGGACTTAGCTGCCATGGAGGATCTGCAGAGGACAGAATCACTACCTTAGCTCATGGAGGTGTGTGTGTAGAGAATAAGGCTTGAACCTTGTACCTTGGGCCCAAGTAACAAGAGCCTGAATTCCCTATCCACCACCATTTGTAAAACATTTGCAGAGTTTCGCCTCATACTTGTTCTGTTCCTCATAAAATCAGTGGTTTCTGTATTTTTGTTACTTAACACAGCCAGTAGTGCAGTGGTGCAGTGGTAGCATTGTTGCCTGACAGCTACAGGTTGTCTGGTTTGATTCTTGGCTGGAGTGCCTTCTGTGTGGAGTTTGCATGTCCTCCCTGTGTTTGTGTAGTTTTGCACTGGTGTCCTTAATGGATATTTGTCCCTATTTTCTGGACTGTATTCCCCCATTATTGACTTCATCCAGGTTTTTTGTGCCAAGGTTGAGAGCTGTGGTGATAACTGAACTCACTGAATATGTTTGGGGACTATACTCCCCCATTATTGGCTTTGCTCAGGTGTTTTGTGCTAAGATGTTGACAGCTATGGTGAGAACTGAATTCACTAAATCATAGCCATTTAAGTTTCAGTCTTCCTTTCTTTCATAAAGCAGATGATTTGATACAGTGGTATAGTGTTCTGACTGTTTTGTACAGGGTCCTGGGTTCAATACTTGGCAATGAAATGTATGGTGGTAACACAGCATTTTATTCTAACAACTTTCTAACATTATACAAGCAATGTTTAAAACGTGTCCCTATGTTTTGGTCTTTTGCCACCCCCCCCCCCCCAAATTTTGGATTTTTCCAGATTTCTTGTGCTGCAAAGTTCAGAGATACAGCTGAGTGTCAAGTAGATTTTACAAGAAGCTGAGAGCTGCAGGGGAACAAAAGTTTAGTGCTACTTATGCCAAGGCCACTTGCCTTGTTAATAGCACAACAGGTAGTATACTTGCTTTTGATGCAGAAGGCTGTGGGTTCTACTCCCACTGTAGGTAGATGCATTGCTCATACTGTATTGTAAATGGGGTGGATGCTGCAGTCCTTTTTGGTAAAGATACCTAGTAACTATGAACCTGTTATCAGTTTGCCATCTATTCCCTATTGCAATATTACTAGCTTATCATTTTTTAATGTATCTTAGACAATTTATTCCTCAAGGGCAACAGGCACTTTATTTGTAGATGAAACAATGAAATATAAAGTTGTTTGCTAGCAGCAACCTCTTCATTAGTTACAGATTTCTTTAATGTGGAATTATTTAGATGATTTTTACTTCTTCAGAGATTGTGCATATTTACTGATACTGGTGGACTGTAGAAGTTTGAGTAGACTTTTATGATAGAAATGTTCTGAACTGGGCAGTTTTGTCATTATTGGTGCATGCATTTTGTTTCATTGTTTACTGGAAAAATGTTCAAAACAAATTTAAAACGCCCTCTAACAACTGTACTATATTGTACAAGTAATATCATTTAATACAATCAGGAAGGTGTATCAAAGACCACGTGTATGTTTTGTGTGCAAGGGGCCTATGATTTGAAAACAGTCCAAAGTTAATCTTTATCTGCCACTGGCAAAATTTATTTTCTTTGAATGTGGGTTTCAATGCTGCTTCAATGAATGTGAGTTTCAAGGGCAGAAAAGTTTTAATGCTAAGTGTGTTTTCATTGTGAGATGCATTGCTTTATTTAGCAGATGTCTTAGTGTTTGTGCTGTAAATTGTAAAATAAAACTTTCAAATGAAGTCCAAATCATCATAGAAGTAAAGCAGTATGCACATTAGTGTTTATGGCAAATGGAGTGAAATAGCCAAATAATGGTTCATTGGAATGGCTGCAGGGGGGAGGTCCCATTCAACCATGATTTTGTGAGGGGGAAGTGCGGCAAACTCAAAGACAGCCTCGGCTAAACTATACCTCTCAACTGTCCAGATTCTCACAGAATGAATAGATTTTTACTTCTTATTTTTGGTTTGTTCCTCATAAAATGTGTTGTTTTCTGGCAAATAATTTAGGAATTAAGTCACTAAATAATGACAGACACTGAGTTTCAGACTTCATAACCTTCAGAAAAATGCATGCTAAAGCAAGACATGTTATTCTATCAATTGTCTCAGTTTATACAACAATTTATAGTACTATTTACATGTTCCCCCAGTATATTTGGCCTTGTCCAGATTTCCTGCATTAACAGGTTGAGAGGAACATGCAAATAAATTGCTTTATAGAATTAGGCATATCCAAACCTCTCAACTGTCCCCGATTTTGGCTCAAAATGTTGCTCTTCCCCTAATAATCCCACGGCAAAATGGCAATTTTGGAAGAAAACGTGGAGGGCTTACAATTAAGAAATAACTGTAATAATTAGAGTTATAGATTACTTTTATTTCAGAAATGCATGCAGATTCTTTTATTTTGTCAGCTGCTTAAGTTAGCAGTACTAATATTAAAAAAGTGTCCCTTTTTTGACAGGTTCCCAGCTGTATTGTGTGGCTATTTTATATTTATGCATCACATTTTTGGTCCATTTTTCATAAAATTGTGTTTTTTGGGCAAATTAGTGGCAAATCATTAAAGACTGAAGTTAGAAAATAATGATAGACATTTGAGTTTCAGATTTCATACATTTCACAAAATTTATACTAATGCAAGACCTACTATTCTATTATCTTTCTAAGAGCAATATTTAAAAATTGTCCTTATTTTTGGGCCTTTGCCCCACTTCTATGTATGGCTCTGTCCATATTTCTTGTTCTGAGGTTGAGAGGTATGACAAATGTGTCAGGGCCATCACAGTCAGCCAGAGACATTTCAAATTGTGACATACTTATTGCACCCCACTCCCCCATGTAGTGAGTCTGGATGTGTCCAAGCAAGGCAAGGAGCAGTTATGCAGTGTAAATGTGCAGAGTATCACCCCATCCAAGGTAGACACAAGTGCTATTTTTATTCTGTCCTTGATTTTGCAGAATGTTCTGGTTCTGTCATATTTTTATTCTGTTGATTTATGCTTATTATTACTCAGAAAGTGCCTGTTGCTCTGTGTTTAAGTAGCAATGCTTTAATGACCATCAGGTAAGCTTGTCTGAGATTGTAAGATGTAAGTAAGCTTTAATAAGCATACTATTAAAGAATTGCCAACATTGAAAGCCTTTCTGTTGTTGCCATGTAGAGAATACTTACATAACTAAATAATGTATAAGCCTTGGGTATTGAAATGCATATGACAGCATTGTAATAAATGACAGAGGATTACATTATTTTAAGAAGCTCATTACACTTGTTGGAGACTTGCAGTCATCTTTGCAGGCTTTACCTGTAAACCAAACAGAATGTCACTCTATCATGTGTGGTCCATTACCTGTACAGTAATCCTGTAAGCAATGTATCTTGAGCTTGTTTCTTGTTTGCTGTTCATTTTTTACTTTGATCATGTTTACCCCATGAAACAAGTAGATAGTTGCCAGGCAGCAGGTCTTTTTTGGATAAGGAGCATTTTTATAAGTGGGGGTATCACAGAGATGGCTACTTTCAGCATGCTACTTGGTACTTTAATAAAGCAGAATATACATTATAATTAGAACTGCAGTGCAAGGAGAAGTGGTTTGAGTTGAGTGCTGCTTGTTTTTCTTATACTTGATTTTGACTGGCATTCCAGTAATGTATTTAAAAAGTAATTTATTTGTTCATGCCTCACAACGTTTTTGTTTCCATCTAGATATTAAGTAAGCTGTCATGCAGCCAATGCATTGAATATTTTTTCTTCTATACTTCATTTTGTCTTGATTGGACTCTCATAATGACAGTTTGGCACCCAGGGCAGTGTATTTAATTAAAGTTACAGTTTTTGTGGTTTTGAGCATAGCTCCTTCCCTTTCTGGTTGGTCACACCCCTTCCCATTGACCCCACCCATTCACCTGTATCCTGCAGCCACACTTTGATTTGAAGTCACCAGCCGCCACTGTGTGTGTATTATGTGTAGTGGATTCTATTTGCTTTGCAGTGCATGCAAGTGGTTTGTGCTTGGATGATCTCTGATCTTTTGGTAGTATGTGGGTTTAAGTGTTGTGGCCTTGTTTTGTGTGAGAGGTGACATGTGTGTGCTGACAACCTGTTTGATGTCCAGTTTGTTGTTATGTAAGACAGAACTGATTCCAAGTTCATAAAGTAATTACTTCTCTCATATATTGCATTTGTTTGTTTTAGGAGTAAGTGGTTGTCAGTATACATGAGGCAATTACTACATTGCCTCAGGATGCCAATGTTAATTAGGCTGGCCAGAGAAATAGTTGGAAACAGACTGTCTTTTATGGCAGGTTTTTACCATAACTACTATTGGGGAGTTGGCTAGTTTGACCAGATTTTGCTCTAGGATTAACAAAGGGGCTTATTCTATTAAAGTCTATGGGTGAAAACTATGGCAATGATTCTTAGTGCACAACTAAGTTTCCTACAGCAGACAAGCTTGGGAGGGTACACCAACAGATGTCTAGAAGAAATTTGTCTTTCAAGGTGTTTGCATCTATACAGGTCACCACTGAACTCCGTTGGGAGGTGTGCAGCTACAAGCAAATGCGAAGCTTAAATACAGGCAAAATTAAACACTTTTAAGCTAAACTACCAATGGAAAGGCACACAATGATCTTTCCTCCAGTAATCTCCAACTCAGATGAGGATAAGACAAATGTTGAATAACTCCAGTTAGATGACCTGCAGTGGTACTGCCCTCTGCACAAACTGGCAGCTCATTGAGTAGCTGTGAACAGTGGGAGACTTTGGAGACCATTTATAGAGGATTTTTAAACTGGAGAGGTTTGCTTATATACAAGGCACAGGGCTTTTATACCAGCAGGATGAAAGACTTTTACACAGTTAATCCCTCTGGCCAATCAGATAAAAATACAATAAACTTTAAACCACCAGTTTCTACCTGGATGGGCTGAATTCAGCTATGCTCACACCAGAGTGCAAAACATACCTCTCAACCGTACCGAATTTCTCGGCTTTTACCGGTTTTGAGGTCCAAATAATGCGGTGCCACGATTCCCGAGTGGCACCCCTTAAGTTCTAATTTTCCCGGCTCTGTTTTTTGTGGCTTTTGACATGATGTCATCATGTATCCAATGACGTCAGTGCAGTTAATCTGCCAGCCTGTTGGAATTAATCTTAAATGAGCATTTCCAGTATTTGCGAGGGAATTATGAGCCGAGCCATTATACAAGTTTTTGCTGCATTTTACGAGGGAATTGCTGGAAGGGAAGCAGGTCAGGATGAAGCTTAGAATAGAATGAAGAACTGGCAGGTAGAATTAGAACTTAGCCAAGTACCAAAGTGTGTTTGTGAATTATGAGCCGAGCCATTACACAAGTGTTTGCGAGCCAGTCCCAAAGTGTGTGTGTGCAAATTATGAGCCGAGCGAGCCGTTATACATTTGCTGGAAGGGAAGCAGGATAGTGTGATAGTGCTATAAGCACACAAAAATCACACACATTTTTATTTCTTCTTTATTCAGCTGTCAGTTTTGTAGCTACTAAAATACTAGAAAAAAAATTCAGTTAAAAATGATACACGCTAGAAATCCGAACAACCCAAAATAACCAAATCAGCAGAAACCAGCTGTATATTAATTTTTAAAGGGATGACCTCTTTCTCATTTGCGTGTATGATAAGTGGTATTACATTACTAAACATCAAATTGAAAAGTACAGTTTCATAGTATGAAAATGGTATCTGTATCTTCCACTGTGTTATCATCCGGACAACCTGACTGTTGACATTAGTCACAGGGGATTATTCTTCCAGAGAATTGTGTATCACCTTTAAGTGCTTTAAAAGATTTATAAATATATAAGTATTTATTTACCCATCTCTTCCCACCCCTTATTTCTATATGTTTATTTAGAGACTTCGACATCTGCGCTTTCATTCTTTTACAAGCAGAGTGTGCCATTCTACCCCTCTACCCCATCAGACATAAATGTCCCCAGTGAAGACTATTTTATTTGCTAGTTTGTTTGAAGAAATACAAAACACACAGTATATGTGCGAGCCATTACAGCACTTTATAAGGGAATTGCTGGAAGGGAAGCAGGATGATGTGTGTGTGTCTTTACAAGGAAATTGTTGGAAGGTGTGTGTGTGTGTGTGTGTGTGTGTGTGTGTGTGTGTGTGTGTGTGTGTGTGTGTGTGTGTGTGTGTGTGTGTGTGTGTGTGTTTGTGTGTATGTGTGTAATTGCTGGAAGGTGTGTGTGTGTCTTTACAAGGGAATTGCTGGAAGGTGTGTGCATGTGTCTTTGCAAAGGAATTGCTGAAAGGTGTGTGTATGTGTCTTTACAAGGGAATTGCTGGAATGTGTGTGTCTGTAAAATGGCCCACATACATATACCTGGTGGCTAGAGTTACTCAGGCTCAAACCCTGTACCTCAAGTCTGAATTCCCTACTCCACCACCAATTCTGAAAGCCATCATGATTTCTGCCTCATATGTTTGTTGTGTTCATCATAAAATCTGTGGTTTCCTGGATTTTTATGGCAAATCAGTGAAGGATTGAATTCATTAAATAATGATAGGCATTTGAATTTCAGACTTAATACTCTTCAGAAAATATATAGTAACACAAAACCTTTTATTCTAGCAAAATTCTAAGTTTATAAGATCAGTATTTGAAATCTGTCCCTATTTTAGGGCTGTATTCCTCCATTATCGGTTTTGTCCAGGTTTTTTTGTTTTAAGAGGTTGAGAGCTATGGAACCAAACTCACTGAATATGTGTGGGGGCTGTATTCCCCCATTATTGGTTTTGTCTGGGTGTTTTGTGCTAAGAGGTTGAGAGCTAGGGTGAGAAATGAATTCACTAAATGATAGTCATTTAAGTTTCATTCTTCCTATCTTTCTTTGCTGATTTGGCATAGTGGTATGTTTCTCTGACTGTAGTGCACAGTGTCCAGGGTTCAAGACTTGACAGTGAAATGCATTGTGGTAACACAACCTTTTATTCTAGCAACTTTCCAAAATGCCCCCCCCCCAAAAAAAAAACTGAAATTGAGTGTGAGAAGCTGTGCAAGATGCCTATGGCTTACACTACTGTCATTCTATTTATATATATATATATATATATATATATATATATATATATATATATATATATATATATATTGTGTGGGTGTGGAAGTAGACTTTTATGATGGACATGTTCTAAATTGGGCAGTTTTGTCATTATTGGTTCATGCATTTTGTTTCATTGCCTACTGGAAAAATGTTCAAACAATAACTTTAAAATGTGCTCTGTCTAACAAGTGTGCTGTATTATACAAGGAATATAATTTAATAAAGTCAGGAAGGTGTATCAAAGAAGACATGTATGTTTCATGTTTTATGTGCAAGGGGCTAATGATTTGAAAACAGCCCAAAGGTAATCTTTATCCACCACTGGCCAGATGCATTTTCTTTGGATGTGGTGTGGGTTTCAATGCTGTTTCAATGAATGTGAGTTTCAAGGGCAGAGAAGTTTTAATGTCAAGTCTGTTTTCATTGTGAGACAGTATTGCTTTGTTTAGCAGCCTTGTTTAGCAGATGTCTATTAGTGTTCGTGCATTGTGCTATAAAATGTGAAAATAAAATCCAAATAATCATTGTAGAAGCAAAGCAGTATGGACATATTAGTGTTGATGGTAAGTGGGGCGAAATAGACAGGAATGGGACATTGGAATGGCTGCAGGGGGACTCTGGTGCCATGTTTTGGTTGTTTGTTCTTTGGTTTGCGTTTGAAAGTTGGTATCCCACAATTCCATTGGAGTGGGCGGGGTTACATAGCTATGTATGCAAATTTGATGTTAACCAGCATACAGATTTGTATCTATTTTTCATGGGGCTTGTCCAGATTTTTGATGTTTCCAGGTTGAGAGGTATGGTGCAAAATAACCCTCTTAATGTAAAACAAATTGGTTTTGAGCTGAGGTGCATTAAAAATGCCTTACAGAATTCCTGCAGTATAAGAAATCCTTCGAAATAAGCTCACTAACCCTGTGAAATGTTCAACAAAATACAAAAAAATGTGCATAATGTAAGAGAATGTTTTGGCAGACTCAGGACAACTTTGGCAAACTCAGAACAGTTTTTGAGGTACCAGAGGATGTTAGAGAATATTAGAATATTGTTAAAACACCCTAAGAATAGTACAGTAACAAACAGATGCCATGTCTTTAACAAGGCAGGCTGAAAAACAGTGATAAATTCAACCAAATCAATAAATGCAGCACAGAAGTGTTAAATAGTACTGAGACAGTTACAGCAACTGCAAAAAAATGCTTATATCAGCTTTGTAGGTCCAGATGGTCTTAGAAGCAATCCAAGTTTTGTTGTTATAGGTATCCAAGCCAGGCAAAGGGAAACTCTGAATAAATTAGCACGATCTCATAAAAATGTAATTCTTTTATACCGCCAGGATGAAAGACTTTTACATATTTAATCCCTCAGGCCAATCAGATTAAAACACAATAAACTTTAAACCTGCAGTTTCCCATGAGATATGTTCAACAAAATACAGAAAAAAGTGCACAACACAAGAAAATATTTTGACAGACTCAGGAGAACTATAACATATTCAGAACAGCTTTTGCGGTACCAGAGAAAGTAAGGGAATATCAAAATACTATTAAAACAACATAAGAGCACTACAATAACAAACAGATGGCATTTCTTTAACAAGTGCAGGCTGAAAAATAGTAATAAATTCAACCAAATGAGTAAATCTGATTGTTAACAATGCTCCAGTGCATAAATTGTTTCTATACTACTATACCATGTTCCAGGAAAGAAGTTTAGGCGCCTTAAGCCTGAAATATTCCTGGGGAATTCATTTACAAGCATGTACATTTCCCACTAACCCTACATATTTCTTTTGCATTTGCATGACAAGTAGCAGCCCTCATTGAATTTGTAAGAAACCCTAGACATCAAGCATCACCTTTTCATGGTGAGATCAAGTGTTAGAGGCCAGAGTGAAGTTTAGATGGGCTTGAGCACAAAGAATACACAACAGGTTGCAAATAAACTTAAGCTCTTTTAGCGAGCATGTGCAGATGGCACAACACAAGGCAAGGACAAGTCGAAAAACATTAAATAAAGAGACAGAGGATGGCTTAAAAAGGAAATTGTGTTGTTATAACGAGATTACTGTACAAACAACAGTAGTTATAATTAATTATTCTAACTTATTCAATAGTAATTATGTGCAGAAAGGGACACATTTATTTGGATTTTTAAAACAAATTGTTGACAAAAGCAGATAAGAAGGACACTCCTAAAGTGTACCTCACTGATTAAATTTCATTTATATATGTAAGTTAACTTTCACAGGTGAGCTAACAGATGCCAATAAAAGCACATGTAGCAGGCTACATGGCATATTATGAAGTTATTACACAGATTGTGACTTCTGTTGTGAAAGTCAGCCAAGGGAAATTATTTAATTAATAAATACATTGATGTTTGAAAACACGGAGAGGTCAAAGCATGTTAATCCTTTACATGCCTCAGCTGTATGAATGAAATAATATGTAGTTGTAAAGACAATGTATATGCATGTAACACTGGGGTCATATGAAGAAGAATCATGCACAGCTGTAAAAGCATTCTAATAATTGTGAGTAATCCTTGAACTCAGTTAATTGTTTTAGCAGCTGTCATGTCGTGAATGGAAGAAAGTAGAACTGATCATACATGGCATCTATGTCTGCACAGTAATCCAGATGAACCTGACATTGAGAGAACTGTCACTTTGACCAAGAGTGTGTTGTTAGTCATAGGTACATATGTGAGATGGAATTATTAAAAAAAAAGCAGGGGCATGCTCCTGAGACATAATAGTATTATGCACCTGAATCAAGTCAAATGTTATGTTTAATCACTTCTGTGGCAACAGGCTTCTGCATGTCCTCTCTAAAGATTTATTGAAGATTGACCCACTCGAGAAATTAATGTATACCATTGTACATTCAACTCCGCTTGATTGTACATTGCACTGTGCTTGTTCACTGGAATGTATATACACAGTTGTTTTGATGTAATTAGTCTGAATGTTTCTGTTATTGCTTACATTGTGAAATGTTTTGTATTTCACCTGGGCTGAGTCTTAAATTGGTCAGTACTGATCTGTGCACCACCCCAGTAACCAAATATAAATAAATAGTTAAGAAGACTGCCATTATGCACCTCTGCATACGATGTACATTTGTGTGATAGGAAGACCCAGGAGTTTATGAGGCAGCACATAGAAGATTTAGGGAAAGCAAATGACATGCCAGCATTATTGTACAATCCCATCAGCTACTGGGGCCAAATAAACATTAATGGACTATAATGCATTTTTTTGGAGACTAAGTATCAATAGTAAGCTTGTCTTTCCTGCTGCAACAGCAACCCATTGAATGTTGATATACAATACGTTGGCACACTACACCTCTGAATGCAGTATAGCATCATGTTGTACATTACATATTGCCTTGAAGTGTGTTTTGTAGCAATGTTAGTATTACTTGTATGACAAGTAATCACTGTGCTATCCCTGAAGTCTCAAACAACCCACTAAACAAGTATAGTGGGTCCAAAAACAAAACAGTGTAAGAAACTTCACTAATTTTATTATCTGTATGACAGTACATAACCACAGTTCACAAACAGGCACAGCATTAATGGCAGATATTAACTGAATTGTGTAAAATGTATATGTTGCATGCAAGAGATGTACACTAACAAGTAACAAATGTTGACATCCTCTGCTCCTAGGTCACTACCTCTGTTACACTACCTCTGTTACACAGATGTTGGCACAGCGAGTCCAACAGAGGTCAACACTGTAAAGCTTTTACATATAAAAACTAATAACTATAACTATCTCATAAATTACTTATTTTATGTGCTTTGTGCTAAATGGCATGCACCTAATCTTATAAGGAAGTACAGCAATGAATATAGGAACATCAACTACCCACCAAAAAACTAAAGTATCAAAACACAGGTCCAATCACACTCTGTGAGCACTTTGCAGCATGGCATACATCAAGAACTGATGAATAAGACTTTTTTGTCTTTAAACCTCTATATTCTGAACAAAATAATTAAAAGAACTATGTAAATGTTTCCATGAAGTCATAGAATACATATAATTTTTCTTCTGGAAGTAAATAATGCCTGTATGCATTCCCTTATATATTAAGCAGTTACACTTCGCCAGAGTTAGCCAACTTCCTACCAGCTTCCACAGTCTAAGCGCTATATATTAATTGCTTCTGTTACAGAAATGTTTAATGTATATAGGTCAAAAAGGACACATTTCAGGGTCTGAACTAAGGAATATTTTTGAAGGTCATGTTTCTATTAAAACATCTTTTGAGGGATTCCAAGGCTTTAGGAATACCATTGTTCATATAACTGTGAGTTAATCATATAACCAATTGTTGTCTAAGCCACTTTCATCCATCAACATGTATGTCCATATGAAAAAATTTGAACAGATGCCTATAGAAATCAGTCTTAACTACATGCATCACAGAGAACTGTTACTTCAAGGCACATAGAGCACATATTTGAATGGGATGGCCTCATCAATATTTTGACAGGCCTTTGTCAACTAAAAGGGATGGAAAGATGTTAGGTAAATATTGGACAATGTATTCTTTCATGTTAATACAGTCATAACATGGTGTCCTTTGCTGGATGTGAACAACTGCCTATCAAAATTCAACAAGGTAGAGAGCATTGTATCAGTCTCTGTTGCCACAGGAAAAGTCTTACTACAGGTGTGGAATAAAGTGCATTTCAATGGGTGCCATCATCATGGTTTAACAATGTAGATGTGTGGGCTAAAAGTGTTGGGACAGCCCTCCCTTGATGTAAATGTACAGCTCTAATGTGTGGGTAATGCCAGTTCCCATTTAGATTCATACACTTGGAGACAAGTGAAGTACACCCACAGCATAGTTTTGTATGGGTGTTACTTGGACAGCATTTTAATATATGAAATTATATTGATAAGTTACTCATAGAATTATTTCACTATATTGTTATTACCACTAGTTTTCTTAACTTCACACATAACTATTCAAAGATAGAAATTAATTACTTAGATGTCATAGTTATTTCTGACAAGGTTAATAAAATGTTTAAAACTAATATTTATAGGAAATTTGCATATTCCAATATTTTTTTGTTTTATACTATTTGCCATTCTAAGCATCCAAAACATAGCATAGTTAAAGGCCAGGTGGTCTGTTTGGAAAGGATGATATCAGATGATATAGTCCTTCACCATGAGTTAGATAAGTTAATGGGAATGTTTTCAGCCTGGTGTTATCCCAATAAATTACTTTTAGAATTAAAAAGTGAAACCACACTTAAAAGGCAAATGGGAATATATGTCTTATTACTACGGATTTAGCCTCAAAATGTGCAGTTCAGTGGTAGGCTGAAAAGAAATTTCAACAATGCTATGAAAATATCATATAATATGGAAAGTACTGCAGTCATAGCTATCATATATAAAAACTGGTATTTAGTTTTGTTCTGGGATTGAGGGCTGAGTACCTTGGTAACCAACCCACATTTATATATAAAAAGAGCAAAAGTATAAAAGATTTGTTACAATATATAGCCTGTACAGTGGAGTACATAAAAAAGGTTGTCGTACAACTAAATATGGGTACTGTACACAATGCAAATATATACTGAAGTTTGATAACATCATCATTAATAATCTTAGTATCAAAATACAGCCAGCTCATTGTGGAAACTCCAATGTGGTATATCTAGCTATCTACCAATGTTGCACAGCATACTATGTAGACAAAATGGAATATAGTTTTAGAAAGTGGACATGCAGACATTGCTACAATATTACTAGGGGAGATGCTAATAATGCCATAAGCAAAGATGCAAAAATTTGTAGTAATTTTATTAATTTAATTTTTTTTGTCATAGAAAAGGTTAAAAAATCCAGAGAGGTGGGTGTTAGGAGAAGTGCATTGAGTATAATGAGTTACTATGGCAACTACAGTTGGAGGTTGATGTCCCGCTCACAATGGACAAATTGAACTAAATAGCACTTTAAAATTGACAGTAGTCAAATTGTGATGTTTACATTCTATTGTTTTTATTTGGTATACATAGGCATTATGTATGGACATTTCTTAAGGTTTACATATTGCTTTAAATAATTTGTATGTTTTAACATGGTTTGAATGGATATTTGCAAAAAAATGCATTACTGAGTGGTCACATGACAAAAAGAACTATAAAATGAATAATTGCAATGTGAACTGTAGTTTTAAAGAAGCCTCTGATAAATTTGTGTGACAAAAGTGTTAAGTTGAATTGTATTTGACAATTCCTGCCAGTAAGTTGTCATTTTGTGTGGATTTAGCTACTTTTCCAAGTCTATTCTACCCAACATGCCCTCAGTAATTGCACATCAAAGTGGTAGGAGTTTGAAACACTTAATTATTCCTGTAGTACTGATACTGATTCATGCTTGCAAGCCTCAGTTTTCAAAAATCACACTTGTACTTCTGGGGAGTGTGCACAGCATCATGCAGGTCCTCACACTATGTTTACCTGTCCAGCACTTCGAGCAGAGTGAGTGGTTCATGAATGATAATGAGCTGACATCTGATTTGCATAGTCACAATGGCCAGAGGGGTTAATCTGCACCATATAAGCGCAACCTGGTGCTAAGGAACTTGTAGTAGGGAATGCTGTTTGTATTGAAAAACTTTGGATACTGCTGCTTAACTGCTGCAATTACATTAGTTTTGTCAAACTTTACTACAAATCCTGTCAATCTATGTGATGTTTCTTTGCAAGTAATAGTTAAAACAGTTGCGATGTTATCATTTGTTATGAGAAAATTGAGAGTGATGTGTGCACTTTGCCCATTTTTGTAGTTATAGAAGGTATAGTAGGTATTATTTGAAGGATCCTCATTACTGTTACCTGCCTTTATAGCAACATTTCCCTGAGGATGTGAACATATGTGAGAAAAATATATAGAGTAGTAGCAATGTGAAATTTATATTTTAGACAAAAATCTATGTTAAGCCTACAGTATGTGCCTGATGTAAACAAATGTTGTCCCATTTGTAGGTTGTGCCATTGACATATGTGTTTGCTGTTGTAGTTTGTAGGGAGTTATTTATTCATAGTTGGCCTTTGATTTCCATTACTCACTTGAGTTCTGGGTACACTTTTCTAATTCTTTTTTGCAAGGGGGTTTTAACTTTTGCTTCTAGAGGAGGCTCACTGACTTGTATTACATACCTCATTTTGCTCTGCCAACATGTCCTTAGCAAACAGTTAACAGATGTTTATCTTACTGAAGTCCAGTACTAGTATATAAGGGTAATGATTTTATGTCTATTTTACAGGTTCATCATATACCTTGATTAATGCTGCTGATACAAGTTGTCTTCTGGGGCTGCTCACAGAACACAAACATTACATGGGTAAATAAAGGCTGTAACTTTTTTATGCATTACTGTTAATCTTTGTATGTGTTTACCTTCTTTTCACTTTTCACTTAGGCAGTGCATGTGTGCACTGTTCTCTGCCACTTAACCAGGGCCATGTGCATGCTTCCATCTGCCAGGATCATCCCCAGCTGCTGGTTCTATATCAGACCCCTCATCTGTGTCTAATGACCCTTCTGGCCCTGTGTGCTGTGCTGGGAACTGAGTTACTTGGTCTTGTTCTCCTTGTTGCAACTGTTTACTAAGAATTGTGTAACTTGGCACAGGCTGTCACTATTTTGATTGACGTGGCTGTGTCATACCACAGGAAACCTCCAGATGTATCTAGACATTGGAAGCATGATTTCAGAGAGCCAAATATATGCTCTATAATATTTCTAGTTTGAGTATGTGCATCATTGTAACCTTGTCGTGTGGGGTTGTGTGAGTTTCTGATGGGTGTCATAAACCAAGGTTCCAGTACATAAACTGTATCTCCCATTAGATGCCTTTGTGGAAAGATGCCCCTCTAAAACTATAGGTAAAGGTCACAGGTGTGTCATATGTGGAAGATGTGGAAACTACCAAGGCAACCTGCACACACATTATAAATGATCCCTTGGGTATTACAGACCACCTGGCAGTTGATAGAGTGATATTGTTTTTTGTTACTGTACTTCTCTCATTGTTCACCAGGTGGAGCTTTTATTTCAGTATGCGTGTGGAGTCTATGATCCCTAGAACCTCACTGAAATGTTTAATGATATAGAAAATTTGCATGGTGGTAGCTTACTCTTCTAGGTTATGTGGAAACCAAATATGCTCCCTTACATGTTGCAGCATTGCATTGAGAAATTAGGGCAGTTTTCCAGAGGCTGAGGCCTGTGACACCTCCAATGTGTCCCCTGTGGGTCTCAAACATGTGTGTGCGGCTAGTATACATAGTGCTACACATACCTTGGTTTTCTCTGGGATGGGTTCTCCATGATTTCCCTGAGGCCTCAGGTGTGGCAGTCAGAGATTGTCTATTTCCTCTAAGGTATCACTGTCCACCCTGTAACACTCTAATATTTCAGTATCATGAAGTCCATGATATGTCAAATGGGGTCTAAACACCCTTGTCCTTTTCAGCCAAGGTCTGGCAGCAGTAGTAGCAGGAGCAGCAGCACCTTGTCAAAGCCTGTTGCACTTACAGATTAATGATGGCAGCAGCAACCCCTAACACTTTTTTTTCTAAGTGACTTTGTGTCTGTGTCTCAAAGAGTATTGGAAATGAGCTCTAAAGGGAGCGCAGCATATAGGTCTATTTTTATACATTCTTGAATTACTTTGTCATGTTGAAATGCTTCATTAGCATGTAATTTGCCTTCTTATTCATTCAATAGCATATTCTGTCACTTATCTTTACTTTGCAATGCACCTACGCATGTCTCCACACAAAAGACGCTCTAGCTGAGAATCGAACAGGACAACGTCTTACTGCGAGGCGATAACACTACCGCAGCACCACCACCACAGTAAATCTTGGAGAATAATAAGATGCTCAAATTGCATAGCATAATTAAGACAGCAAAAAAGGAAGAAACAAGCACAGGTCAATTCTAAATGTATGGCTATAATGGAATGATCTGAGGACAAATAAACTGCATGTTCAAAGTAAATGTTGGCTTACAAATGAACAGACTTCAATACCATTTGTGTAAAGCTACCGCACTATATTTAAGGCCTTATTTAATGGCCAGACATAATGAAACAGCCTGGATTACTGCAAAGATTGAAAAGTTTATTTGTTAAGTTTCTAATCTACTTGTCTTCAAGATGTATGCCTGTCATAACCCCATTCTGGTACTTACCAACATTTATCTTTCTATCTGTGTATCTATCTATCTATCTATCTATCTATCTATCTATCTATCTATCTATCTATCTATCTATCTATATATCTATATTATTTTTGAAGGCAGTTAATGGCTGGCTTGTTCTAACCTGAAGAGGAAAGTTGTTTGATAATTCTGGAAGGAGCTGCATAATGAATCTATCGCATTCTTTTTTTCGGTTCCTATCATTTATTTTTCACATTAAGCTCCTCCATCAGTGAGTCCCAGGCATATACTTTTAATGTGAACCAGAGTTAGCTCATTTTGCCAAGTCTTGCAATGCTGCAGTTACTGACTCTAAAGGTAAAGTCATTACAGCTGTACGGGGTGTGTTTTTTTTTCTTGCCATTGTGCAGAACTTTGTAATTATGTTGCCAAGTTTACAATTACTGACATAGTTGGTTATCCCTAGCCTATTTCCCAGTCATATATGTAAGAAAAATAGTCTAAGAAAAAAGGCCCATATCCAAGGCACTGTGAGACAACACTGGTAATACACATCTGGGTCGACATGTGAATCCATGTGCTGTGACTTGTTTCATGCTATTGCTTACTGAATTAAGTACAGACTAATATATATTATAATAATTTTGCATTGTTGTTACCTCTTTAAAGAATGCCAAAAGATTTGAAAGGCAGGATCTCCCTTCCCTTAACCATAACATACTGTTCCATAACTAACACAAGAAGGTTCTCTGTGTTCAGATAAATGCCATTATAACTACATGATTTTACATAAAATGCTGGTTAGAGTCATGATCTAAAAGTGCTTGGGTATGATGTGACTCCCCACACTTTGTAAACTGTTGCCAGTACAGCCTGTTGTTGTGGCTCAGACACATGATCACATATTAACACTTTACACTTTTTTTCTCAACTGATGGAGGTTAACTAGTTTTTCTTGATTCTGTATAGAAAACTAACAGTTGTTTTATCCTATCAAATAGTATTAGATTTTTGTTTATCTTTGTTTATTGTGTGTGTGTGTGTGTGTGTGTGTGTGTGTGTGTGTGTGTGTGTGTGTGTGTGTGTGTGTGTGTGTGTGTGTGTCCATCCATGTGGGAGTTGTTTTATTTTTAGTTTATAAATTTTATTTGTGGCAGTAATGATCAGAGATGTAGTTACACAACGCATGCCCCCCTTTGTCTATATAACACTCCAATGTACCTTCGGTTCATGATGTTTGCGTAACTTTTTCTGCATGTATGTTTGCTATGTCCTATATCAGAATGATTACTTCATTGTTTATTGATAACACATTTCTCTTTTATTTTTCTGATTTAATTAAAGAATATTACTGTGGTCAGCCTTTGAAATCAAGATGAGTTTTTCCCCTAGTCTTTCTCCGCTTCACCTGTCACTCTTCAGCCCTTCTAGTTACCATTTCATTCCTATTTGTTTTTCCATTAAACCAACGGTGAGAACTGACTGATGAAGGGCCTTCATCCCATCAACTGGAAAATGTTCTTGAAACAAAGAGGAAACAGAATACATTCTGAAGCTGTTGAAATACCATGCAAAAGGAAAAGTTTCTTAAGACACTGAAGAACACTGTTTGGTATTAAACTCTTTGACTTCAGGATAAAGGAGACTTGGAATGTTAAATATTTGCTAATGTGACTATAGGTCAAAAACTCTGGATTTGAAGCAATGTTCTATGCAACCACTGCACTGTAATCAAAGACTGCTGTTGGCTGCAAACTCTGCATCAGTGAATACAGTGAATTAGATGAGTGACACAGTTGCCCTTCTTCTCTGACAGTGGTAACTCTGGAGTTAGAATAAAGAAACATGGTGTGTGAGAGTTGTCCTTCTGTACTGAGAATGCTGAGAGGGGTCTTGGCTGTGTCTGGGTTCAGTAAACTCCTTTGAATTAGGCTTTGGTTACTCGGACAATAAGTTAAATATGTATGCATCCATATATGCATGCATTTATTTTTAAATCATAGCTTTATATTTCCATCTGCAGCATTCAAATGCAGGAGGAAGAATTAAAATGTAGGGTCTGAGCTGCACAGGCATAGTAAGGCCTTGCTAAGTTTAATGCTATTGGCTGAAATCAATTACTAGAAAACAAAAAACAACTACAATTAAAGTACTGAACATTGTAAAGAAGATAAAAGAATTAAAGATGGAATCTTTAGAAAAGGTTAAGGAGTACATTTCACAGAAATAAATGGAAAATGTGGAAACGATACATGCAAAATAATGTTCCGGAGGAGGAGTGAGTTTTAAGGGAAGGAAGGAATTGAGCAATTTATGTAATTATGGACTGTATAATTGTTAAAAAAATATATATGTACACCACATAAAAGTACCAATGGAAAATGTTACTGTGGTTTGTTTTCTTTTTTTATTAATGTATGCGGCAGTTAAAAAGATTATATTCTAACTGCGTATTTATATTTTCCTGTCCCACCTTCTCCATTGCCTGCCAGTCATCATCTCACTCAGATTCCAGCCAATCTTTTTATTCCTCATGGATCATAGCCAGACATGGGAATAATCATCCAGGCAGTGATCATGGGAGTTCTGTTAGTATGACCCTAAACCTACCCCATGGGCAGAGATCACTGAGGCCATTATGCTTTCACTGTGTAAATGCATGTTTGGTAAGCTGTATGCATGTCCTTGGGTTACATTTGCAAACACTACCCCTTCTCTGAAAGATAATGGCACCTTGCAACCCAGATCCTAATGAAGTCTCACCATATCTGAGACGAAAGTGCTTAATGTGAATGTGAATAAATGCTGTGTTTGCCAAAGGAGCTCCAAGCATTTGTTTATTTGAATACTCACAACTTTGTCAAAAGAATGTTAACAATGCAAAATCAGGCAGCATTGTCTATGTGGTAGTTTGTGCATGTTTACAAAAAGTCTGGGAAATGTCTTGGTTGCAGTAAATGTGTGTTTTGCAAAATTCATATATTTGCCAATACTTAAGGGTGAAGGCTAATATTACAATATTTACAGGATTCGTGTTACGCTTTCTTAATTTTTCTAAACAATGAAATACAAAATGGTATCCAGTAGTAAGAGCTATGAAACCTCTGATCAGTGCTAATGGATAATATTATCAAGCACTGTGTATGTTGTTGTTGTTGTGTCTTTTGGCTTTTCCCGGTTAGGGGTCGCCACAGCAGAACTCTGGTCCGCTAATGATTGGCAGTAGATCGTTACGTGCTGAGTTGCCGGCCCTGATGCATAACCTTCAATGAAGGTACGCCCATTCACGCATGTCTCCACACAGAAGACGTTCTAGCTGAGAATCGAACAGGACTACGTCTCACTGTGAGGCGACAACGCTACCGCAGCACCACCACCGCAGTATCAAGCACTGTGTATAATTAACTTAATAAACCTAAATGGCTATGACTGTTTAAATGCCTATGAACTTTGGCCTATAGGACATGTAGTATCTATGAGGAAACATTGATACAACAGTTGCCACACTGTATAAGCAGCACAGGAAAAGTGTGCTCAGTACTGATACAAGTCCTTGTGGCCAGAGAGTGTCACAGTGTACCAAGGGCCAATGTATGCGGTAGTATGCAGTATTAAAATGCCTCAAGTGTGGCTGCATGTCCAATAAAGTCATAATGCATGCCCAGATGGGGTACAATTGTAATGAGCAACCACGGAATTTTAAAGAGACAACATCAAAGTGCATGCTAAGGGGTGGGAGAGGCAGGGTGAAAACTTCATTGAATACAATACCCATCATGTGCAGTGTCAGTCCCAAAGACACAGAGGTTGGTACTGTTGAGGCATTACTCAGAAGGGCTATGGAACACTGTACTTCTGGTAGACAGTGAGTATCCTCTGCAGCCAGGCCTCCTTCTATATCTAGGAATGCCAGGAGAGTATTGGTATTTTATCACACTGCACATCTGCTCTTTATACACTGCTCCTGTTTCATGGAAAACCTGCAGCACTTTCTTGGGATGCCCACGGTGCCTGGACTACCCGTTCACCACACATTCCCTCGTGCATGTTCAGTGGTGTCACCAGTATGTATCTGGTAATTCTTTGTTAGTATATGATGAATGCTGGCATGGACTCTGTGTTTGCGACTATGATCCATATGAGGATTGTCATGGTATTGTCCCTGACCTTCATCATTACCATGTACTGGAATGTACCTGTACACTGTAGACCCTGTAGCACTCCAGCCATGGCTACCTGACTCTCAGTGGCAGTAGTCTCTGTCCATACTGTGTCACTGTACGTCTGCTGCTGTTGCTGGGCAGGCAAAGCTTTACACATCTCTGAAGCTAGGTGTGAGAGATGTGCTCAGGTAACACCTCTGTGCTCAGGCATATCAGTGAGCCCTCTTGCCCCAGAAAGGGACGTCTGATTATCAAGGGGTTCAGGCTGTGCACAAGAAACAGATATTGAGCTACATGGTCTTCCCCATGTTGTAATGTCATTCCCTCATTATGCTAAATGTGAGAGCCTGTGTCTCTGACTACAGTTATCACCTGCTGTGGGGGGAGGGGGCACTCCCAGTACACTTTGTGACTGTCTCCCACTGTTCTGAGGTTGTGTCATGAGAATGAGAGTTATAGCATCATCACTGACAGCCATTTTATATCACTGCTTGTTTCTGCTAATGACCCTGTTAGGAAATATGATGTGGGTAATGCAACCTGCAATAGGTATATAACTTTATATTAAAGACATGAAGTTCAGACTTGTCATGCAGTATCTACAGTGGTGGTGATGCTACAATTTATGTTGATGGAGTACCTGATGAGGAATATTAACTGTTATATGGATACAGTTACCACACCTACTATACCTAGCCTGAAATTATAAATGCCAGCAAAACACTTACTTTCTGCATGTTATGTTCAGTATGTGGATGCTGGACATGTCTGAAAGTACTGGTGTCCTGCACCATCCTCCTCTATATCAAAGTCATCACCTCTTAAAGAGAGCAGTTTCTACTCATATTGCATTAAAGTTTGGGCAGTGGAAGGTCCACCACCGGTGCTACTATGGGTAATTGCATTCTGCCTTTGTACATCCCACCACATCGTATGTCATTAGCTCTTTTCCTACACTGTGACAAGGTGTATCCTCCCCTATAGCATTTGTGTCAGCCACAACTTGATTTCATGCCTTTGCTCACGCTACCTATTTGCCCCCCCCCTTCCATATATCCTAAGTGCATCCTAGAGGATGTAGTTTTCAATGGGTGAAATTGTCTCTCCTGTGTCTTGTTCCCTTTTGCTACAACATCATTTTACTAGAAATACAAGCTTGGAAGTAATTATGCAGACGTACCATATGGGAGAGCAATCAGTTCTGTGACGCGGATTTCACTGAGGAACCATTACTTCTCCGTTCGACTGTAATGGCTACTATTCTTCTCATTATTATTATGTATCGGTCACCTGACCTATTTTTGCTCACTTGCCCTATCTGAAATAATGTGCATAGTTAAATTAAAGCTTATAAGGCAATGTTAGAATGGTTGGGGAAACAATCGATAAGTAATTTTTATAGTTGTTTATTCCTTCAAATGCAGTGAGGTTGCCACCACTTTGCTCCAGAGTGTTTCTATTGTCAGAAACCAGTCTACAGTAAGTAATTTTATACATGTTAACATAATGAACACAGTGCTGAATATGACACTTTTATACAGCCACATTAATTGCATATATAACTTCAGTGTTATTACAAGATTTCCCACTTTACCAGTAAGTCAGAAGGCAATCCCAAAGGTGTCACAGTAAAAAGCAGTCATAATTGTCTGTTTCCAATAATTTTATCATAACTGTGCCTCTTTAAGCATTTAATTTAACTTGCACTTTCTGTGACCTTTGTATAAATGCAGAGTCCAGTTGTAGTCAAAATGGTGAACTGTAAACACCCTGATGGAAACTTTGTCAAATTTACAAAGTTCTTACGCAAAGTATACCTTTCCATGCTCAGTTTTATGAACCACATAATAATGCAAGCATGTAAGTGCATGTAGTGGCACATATGGGATTCTGCTGCTGTGGCCAAGCCATGAATCTCTCATTCACATACAGTTTCTTGCAGCCTGAGCATAATGGCACATTGCAGGTACATGAGCAGCTAGTCTTGGAATGTACCTGCATTTTGGCACCCAGTGGATGCCATTGCAGGATGTAATGTGCCCGACAGACTGATGTTATACCTCAGTGGCTGTGGTTCACACCATAGCAGTTTTAGATTTATACTTCTTCTGCCTTATTTGAATCTGGGGAAAGGCAATACGAATTCTGAAGACTCAGGTTCATGCCCCAAGTTGGTCAGGTAAGGAAACCAAGCTTCTCCTTCACCTTCTGCAGTCATTATACCTGCAGAAATTAGAAAGTGCTGCCAGTGACACCTGGAAAAATAATGGGTCGGGAGATGAACTAACATCCCTTGCTAGCAGCCCCCAGTCTGGAAAGAAATGCAGGCCCAAGTGTGATGGCCTGCAGAGGAAGAAATGAGACCAGCTGGCTCAGAGGTTGGTTGTTGGAGGCCAGAGTTCTACAGTAAGTATTACATTTTTTTATTTTTTATTTTATTTAATTATTTTATTTGATGTTTGTTTTTCCAGCTGGGCTAGTAGCCCATTTTCAGCAGAAGCCCAAGAAGAAAAGCTCCAAGTACAAATTAGTAATTACAATATTTTTTACCAAAGAACAAGAACATCATAAAGAAAAAGGAGAATGCAGTAAGAGAATACATATTATTTAACAAATTACACACAGGAACACAATAAAAGGGATTTAGAGAATACAATAGAAATGCACCATTTTAGTGGAGGCCCATTCAGTAAAAACTCCAAGGCAGCAGCACCTTGTAGAACATGTAGAGTACAATATTTAGTGAGACACATGAATATGAGAGTAAGTATATTCTATAAAGTTACAAGACAGGCAGGAGAGAAGTGAGGCAAGTAGAAAGTGAGAGAGTTTAAAGGAGCAAATTGGGTTGAAGAGGAGAAGTTGGTTAGAGGATATGAAAAGAAACAGTAGTAGTAATGCTGCAGTCAGCCTGGGACTGAGCTATTACACTATTATATAAGATCCATCTAGAAAGAGAGAAAGATAAAACACAAAAACTTCCAGCATTTTTAAAAAACAAAATCCTTTTTTATTTTAAAAAGAAAGCCTTTCCAGCCTCACAAGAGACCCCAGGTTTCACAAAACTTTTATCAATGTTGTGAGAACCATTAAATTGCCTTTTTTATATATTTCAGTTAGTCGTATGGACAATAAAATAAATCAATTATTAATAGACTGCTTAGACATTAAATATACAAATCAAAATTACTTGTGAAAAATTAAGACAATAATAACAATAATAAAAAACATTTTTTTAATCTTCCTTTTTTGAGACCCCAGTCAAGAAATGTACTTGAAAATAAAAACTTTCTCAGCTTTGATTCCATGTAATAATGCCATGAAAATATAATCTGATGTTGTAAATATTTTGTTCATACATTACAGATAGGACCTCGGTTCCATCCTCGGAACCGATATGGCTGTTTTCCAGCTCGCGCAAGCCAAAAACTCTCAGCTAAGAACCTACCCACAATGCCCCTCTCCTAGATACTCCAGATCTCTTTTACCATGTTCCTAGTCAGATGTGCTAGCCATCTCTCTCAAAGCTAAGTAGAAATTTGTTAATTTTAAGACAGTTTCTCTTCAAAATTATTTAATTTTTAGTCAAGTTAGCCCTTTCTCACTGTCACCTATAACCTAGACCTATTTCCTACCCTTTTCCTTGGTAATTTAATTTTTTTACCTTTATTGGTACTGTCCCTCTCTCCTGTCTTTGACAGGACTTTCCTTTTTACGAGTGGTATTTTTTAAAATAACATCATTGGTATTTTCTCCCTTAATTTTTCTATAGGATAGCCTTGTTGCCTTACTATGTCAGACAAAGCTAAGTTGGGATTTAAACAGTGTGACAAGTGTGGACATAAGATGCCTAACTCAAATACACATGTTCGTTGTGTCTACTGTTTGGGCGTGGATCATATTAAAGCTGACTATGACATTTGTGCTAGTTTTAGTAATTGTACACTAGCAAAACATAAAAATAAACTTATCTTAAAAGGATTCCTCAAGACACCTTTTTCATTGGCTCTATGTGGGTCGGAGGTCTCACCCCCTCCAAAGACCAAAAATCATAAGGAAAACAGATTCCTGAAGACACCTTTTTCAGAGGCTCTATCTGGGTTGGAGGTCTCATCCCCTCCAAAAACCAAAAACATAAGGAAAAATGGATTACTCAAGACACCTTTTTCGGAGGCTTTATCTGGGTCGGAGGTCTCACCCCCCCCCAAAGACCAAAAAACATAAGGAAAAATGGATTACTCAAGACACCTTTTTCAGTGGCTCTATCTGGGTTGGAGGTCTTACCCCCTCCAAAGACCAGAAACATAAGGAAAAATGGATCACTCAAGACACCTTTTTCAGAGGCTCTATTAGGGTTGGAGGTCTCAACCCCTCCAAAGACCAAAAACATAAGGAAAAACAGAGTACTCAAGACACCTTTTTTGGAGGCTCTATCTGGGTTGGAGGTCTCACCCCCTCCAAAGACAAAAAAATAAGGAAAAATGGATTACTCAAGACACCTTTTTCAGAGGCTCTATCTGGGTCAGAGGTATCACCCTTTCCAAAAACCAAAAAACATAAGGACAAATGGAGTCACTCGGTTCCTGCATCTCCATCAGTTAAAGAACTGAGTTGGCTCCATGCTTCGCCAGGGCCCTCAGCACAGACCTCTTCGGTACCAGGCTCTGTGTCACCTCCCTCTGTGCCGTCCATGATATTCACCCCTATTTCGGTTCCTACCTCAGCACCACTGACTTCGGTGCCATCCTTGGCTCTGACATTGGCTCCGATGATTGTAACTGCTTCAGCACCATCCCCAGCCATGGTGCTGACAGTTTCTTCGGCTTCATCAGCTCCAAAACTCGAATACTTGTCAAGGACAAGATACTTCTACTCCAGTGCATACTGTCTCGGTTCCAACAGCAGTGTTTTCCCTGTCAGCACCATCCACCCTTACTGCATCAGCTCTGGTGGAACTGATGCACTCCCAAAGCAGTGCTTGGACCATCCATACCTTGGTACCTAGCCCAGTGCCTATTTTCTCACTGGCGCCATCTATGTCCACTGCTCTGACGGCTTCAAGTTCTCTCAGAGCTCCTCACCTGTAGGTGGGCTCCTCATGGCGAGGTTTGATGCCAGTTCCAAGGTTGTCCCTCTCAGTTCCAAACTCCCATCCCTCCTCATGTGGGCCTGCTGTACAAGTAGTGGACTCGCAGTCAGCACCAATGACATCAGTATCAGAACCCTCCCCTAGCATGCACCTCTCCCAACCCTCTATTTTTGGACCCCGAGCAAGGGAGTCACAAGAACCCTCTTTGAAGGGAACCCCTTCTCCGGAGTCCTCCTCAGAAGATCCCACTGGGGAGCCACCCTGGAAGAAATGGTGCAAGAGGAAGCACCTTGATTCACCGGAGGAATCTATCACTGAAGACACTGATTGTGATGAGGGGGAAGGGTCCCCACGGTCTTCCCCAGACGACATCTCATTTCGGAGGCATTCTAAAAATCCTCAAGCAGCGGGGAGACTGGAAGTCCTATAACCCTTCTTCTGAGGAATCTGTGTTCCAGCAGGCCTTCCGTGCCCGGCCATCTACTTCCTGGGTGACTCCTCTGGCAGATGACCTTGTTAAAATCATTGTGCAGCATGCCTGGAAGGCCCCGTACAACATAAAACCTGTCCCTCAGAGGCCAGACAAAAAATTTTATCTACACCTGAAGACCAGCCCCACTGGTCCTAGCAGTTGACAGTTGATTCTATGGTTGTGGTGGCGGCCACCAAAAGGGAACTGGCAAAAGATAGTTCCACTGTCCATCCTCCAAACAGAGAGTCCTGGACCATGGACAGACTAGGGAAATGGACCTAAGCTTCAGCAACATTCACCATTCTTTTGCTGTACTATCTGGCACACTTTACTCATCTCCAAAGAGACCTAATTTCCAAAATGTCTCCCTCTTTGGTGGGGCACTGCCTGATGAGGTGCATGATACTGTCACCTCGCAGCTAGCTACCCTTGAATCCATTTCAAACTCCTCAATGCGTTTGTTATCTCATTCCACTGAAGGGGCAGCTCGAGCTGCCGCATCAGGCATTGTCATGAGACGTAATGCTTGGATGCAGTTGTGTGACTTCGCAGACCCCTTTAAATCTTCTTTCGTCAATGCACCTGTCAACGAATCTACACTTTTTGGGCCTAAAGTACAAGACACGCTTACATGTAGTGAGAAAGATGGAAAGACTTTGTCTGCTGTGGGCATACAACTTTCCAACCCCCAGAAGTCCTACTCCAGGAACCAGAAGGGAGGAAAAATGTGGTTCAAGAAATCCCAAGGAACTTTTCGTGACACTCATGGTGAACAATCCCCCAGGGCAAAGGGAGCAACTCATATGAAAGACGTCCCTTTCAGGGTAGAGGGAGTCCGTGTAACCAGGGTGCTAGAGATTCTTTCTCCGGCAGACCCTACCAGCGCTCCTGAGCAGCGGCCCCATTGCTTTCCTCTGGAAGCAGTTGGGGGTCATTTTTCTCTGCATTTACCAGCCTGGCATCTTATTACTACCGATGTTTGGCTGCAGAGAATAATATCCAGAGGCTACCAAATATCATTCAATTTAACTCCCATCCCCATTGTACCACTTAATCAGAGGGAATTAGCAGCCTTAGAAATAGAAAAGCTGCTAAAGAAAAGAGTCATCCAACCAGCACCACCAGACCAGACAGGACCCAGTTTTTACTCAAGGTTCATTTTAGTGCCAAAAAAGACAGGGGACTGGAGACCAATCCTGGATCTCAGCCTATTAAACAAATTTATGAAACTTCAAAATTTCCAGATGGTTATGATACAGTCCATTCTTCCCTACCTAGGGAGGGATAACTGGATGTGCTCTATAGACTTCCAGGACGCATACTCCCACATAAAGATGGATCACCGCTCCCGGAGGTTTCTCCACTCCCGGCTGGGAGCCAATCACTACCAGTTCAGGGCACTGCCATTTGGTCTCTTGACAGCCCCTCAAGTGTTCACCAAATGTATGGCAGTTGTGGTAGCTCATCTTTGACTACAAGGATTTCAGGTGTTTCCCTATCTAGATGATTGGCTCCTTACTTCTCCGACCAGGAATTTTTCTACACTCAAGGTCTCACTCTCCGCTTGGGGATTACAATCAACAAGGACAAATCTCAATGTCTCCAATGAAGACACTGGAATTCATTGCAGCGGTCTTCGACACAACATCCTGTCAAGCTTCTCTCCCCCCTCACAGATTTTCGAACATAACACACCAAATCCAAGACCTTCTTCCTCAGACCTATGTACCAGCACGTCTTGTACTGCAACTCTTAAGCTCCATGACGGCTGCCATTACATTGGTACCACTGGCGAGACTGCACATGAGAATCCTGCAGTGGCTCCTTTCCGCACTCTGGTTGTTGTTATCCCACCCACTCAACCACATGATATGCCTTACAAGCCATTGCAAGGAAGAAATGCTATGGTGGATGGAGCCACAAAAGAATCTTTTGTGTCGACCATTCTGTCTTCCCCAACCCACAGCCATGGTGACCACGGACACTTCACTGTTAGGGTGGGGGGGCATTTTCAGGGAAAGACTGCCCAAGGTACCTGGACCCCCATCAAGGCCAACTTGCACATAAAAGTCCTGGAACTGAAGGCAGTTCTCTTAGCGTTGCAAGCGTTCCATGCATCGCTACCCTCGAGGAGCATTGCAATTCAGTCAGACAACATGTCAGTTGTCTGGTATATCAACAAACAAGGCAGAACCAGATCTTACCCCCTGTGTCGGGAAACCATGAGAATTTGGTACTGGGCAATAGCTTCCAGTTGCTTTCTTATAGTAATGCACATTCCAAGGAGTTCCAACCTTATTGCAGACAATCTGAGCAGGAACATTCTGATGCCTCACGAATGGTCCCTCAACCTTGTAATAGCAGATCAGATTTTCCAACTTTGGCGCAAGCCTTGCTGCAACCTGTTCGCTTCCCCCTGAACTACAAATTCGGGAGCTATTTTGCCTTGATCCCCCCTCAGGGGAAACCACCGAGGGATGTTCTAATGCATGATTGGCCCCCGGGTCTTCTGTATGCCTTTCCCCCATTTCCCCTCATTCCAAAATTTCTCCAGAAAGCTCAGAGGTTGAAAAGTAAAGTGATCCTAATTGCTCCCTACTGGCCACGTCAAGTCTGGTTCCCATTTCTATGGTCTCATCTGATTTACAGCCCGTGGACCCAGGATCATTCCCAGGACCTATTATCCCATCCTCAGGGATTGATTCATCCAAATCTGCACAGTCTCAAGCTCACAGCTTGGTTCCTCTACTTCCAATGATTACCAGGCTGCCTGACATCCCATCTCCTGTTCGTGAAATTCTTCTGGCCTCACACAAACCTTCCACTAGAAAGGTTTATTCTAGTAAATGGACTAGGTTCTCTATTTGAGCCAAAGACCAGAAGTTAGACCCTTTCTGTATGCCTATTCAGAATATTCTACAATACCTGACTACTCTTCTACATGCAGGAGCCTCAGTTTCAATGATCACTGTACATTTAGTAGCTATCGCCAATTTTCATAATGGTCTTGATAATTCTTCAATTATGTCACACTGCCTATGCAAGACCTTTTTGAAGGGAGTATTACATATTAAACCTCCAGTCAAACCTCCCTTAGAACCCTGGGACTTGACTCTGGTGCTTCAGTCTCTCACAGGCTCTCCCTTCGAGCCCTTTGATTCATGTGATTTGAAATTTTTGTCATGGAAAACCATACTTCTAGTAGCACTCACCTCAGCGAGAAGAGTATCTGAGCTGTAAACCTTGAGTGTCAAGAGTCCTTACTTGATCTTCCACATGGATAGGGTGTCCCTTCGTACTGACCCTTCTTTCTTGCCCAATGTCATTTCTGGCTTTTCCATTAACCAATCTATTGACCTGCCGATTTTCTTCCCTCAGCATTGTAATAGAGGGGAGTACCTTTTGCACACCCTTGATGTGCACCGGCAGCTTCATTGTTATTTGGACAGGACTAAATCTTTCAGGAAAACAAACCAATTGTTTGTGGCCTTTGCAGGGCCCAGACTGGGTAAACCTGTTTCCAAAGTGACTTTATCCTCTTGGCTTGGAAACGTCATTACCTTTATCTACCAACAGAATAAGCTATCCTTACCTTCCAGAATAAAGGCTCATTTTATCAGATCTATGGCTACTTCTGTATCTTTTCATTCCAGAGCCTCTATGGATGATATATACGCAGCAGCCACTTGGGCAAGACCTCATACCTTCATATCTCATTACAAATTGGATTTGGCCTCCAGGGGACGAGCATCTTTTGGTTCTATGGTGCTCAGGAATATCCTTCCTTAGGGCCACCCAGGACTCAAGTAGTTGGGGACTTGGTCCTATCTGTAATGTATGAACAAAAGATTTACAACATCAGATAAAGAAGTTATGTCTTACCATAATGTTCCATCTGTGTTGTAGCTCTTTTGTTCATTCATTACTTCCCGCCCTCCTTCCCCCTTCCTGGATTCCTGGTGGACTTTAAGAACTCTTGGTTAGGGTATTTGCTCAGAGAGAGCCTCCTACCTTTTTTTCCCTATTACTACCTCTTCTATCTCGGGCAGGCAAACTCGATCTGGAGTATCTAGGAGAGGGGCATTGTGGGTAGGTTCTTAGCTGAGAGTTTTTGGCTTGCGCGAGCTGGAAAACGGCCATATCGGTTCCGTGGATGGAACCGAGGTCCTATCTATAATGAATGAACAAAAGATCTACAACAGATGGAAAGTTATGGTAAGACCTAACATCTTTTTATTACAATGTTGCCATCAAGTGGACAAAAGATAATATTACATCCTAAACACTATTTCATTTGTTTAAAAGCAGGTTAATATCATTTAATATTATTTTATTTATTTATCCTTTGTTGGTCAGGTTAGTCCAATTAGGCTAGTGACCTCTTTTCAGGGGAGACCAGAGGAGATATTTATACTACTAGAAGAAATTTGGACAGGGCACTGGGGAACTTCCCCCTACTCTTTTTGATAGGTCCTGTAGCATCTTTTACATCCACCTGAACTACATTGAAGTCAAGCAATTGGGGCCTCAGTTTAATGTCTCATCTGAAGGATGAATGCTTAAAAATATATATTTCATTCTTCCTTACTGCCTTTCCAAATTCCTTATTATAACATGGTTACATAATATTCCTAACATACTAATATAATAAGTGACACATTTCCAATAAATCAATTTTCAGGAAAACTTAAATTCATTCAGCATAATCATATTTATGAACATGCTGCAATACAATGTTTCCATCCGATAGACAAAAAATAATACTACATTCCTAACATTTAATTTGTTCCAAAACAGCTTAATACCATGCTTTAAAGGTAACATTATTTCCTCTCTCTTAAATTACAGACTTTCAGAATTTCTAACTTAAACCTGGTTTACGTAAGGTTGTTCGTAATATAATGAGCTACCCTTTTTCTTTTTTTATCTAGAACTCTATGTTCTTCTGTTTAGGTAAAGACCCAAACACCTTGTTAATTCCCGTAAATGAAAAACAACCACTGTTTGTACTGAGGGGTTCTTAATGTGTGGCCAGTATTTCCACTGCAGAGAAGTCTGCCCTTTATATAAGGGCCATATTGGCATATAAGTATATATATATATATATATATATATATATATATATATATATATATATATATATATATATATATATATATATATATATATATATATATATATATATATACATATACACACACATATTAACCTAGGGGTTTTACAAGTAATCAAATGCAAATCTCAAATGTCTTGGATGGTTTGGATGATGTAAAATGCTTACTTTTATAGTATGTGTACAATATACACAATTTCCACATGGTGAACATCCGTGTAAATTACAGTCATATATCTCATTACTGACAGTTTAACATTCATAAGTAAAATATTACTAATCTGATTTTGTCATTGAAATAAAGACATTTGCTATTAAACAATAGTGAGTTATTTTGTTGTTTCTATCTCTCTCTCATGCCTCTTATCTCTCTATTTTCCCTTTTTTTTCTGCAATTCCAGTAGAGCCTAGGACACCTCAACCACAGTCAATCCAGGTGGGGGAAAGATTGCCACCACCCTGTTGTCCAGCCCATGGGCTGCTTCACAGTATGGGAGCAGTGACTCCACCCTTCTGGACACCCCAAGGCATGGCAGTCTGGAAAGCCAAAACCATGAGTTTCATGGCCTGGTTGGGGTTGCAATCAAGATGGCAGAAGAGGAGTTGTATGAGTCCTTTATCAACATCTCTAAAGGGTGTATGACTTATTGTCCCAGGCCAGAGGCCTCAGTCCTCTCATCATCAGGGCAAAGCAATCATTGAGGATCTCCACACTGGGGTGGTAATGTGCACATGGCTCTCATCCCCATCCTCTTTCTGTCTGCCCAACACTTGTACATCTGTCTCCCCATTCAGATGTCAGTCCAACATATTATTCCTGTCTGTCTTTTAAACTAACATCCTAACATCCCATAGTAGTGTTGGGAGGGTGGCCTAATGGTTAAGGTGTTTGCCTTACAAACACAAGGTGCAGGATTTGAGTCTCACAAGGGATAATTGGCTAGGCTTAAAATGGCTTGCAAGGGCAGTTAGCTTAGTACTAACCTATAATACTTCCCTCACCCTTTCTCTGCCTTCTTCCTTCCTTCCTTTCTTCCTTCCCCAACTTCCCTTATAAATATATATATTTGGAAAAATGGGGGTCTAGCCCTAACAACAAATGTTAACCATCCTCTCCCACTTCTCCAGAACAACCATCGTAATTTGTTTTTGTGTTGTTTCCTTGTCAGCTTTTCCCACTGTCTCATCTTCACTCTTTCCAGACTTACAAAAGCAAGAATATTGTATCTATATATCAATTTCAGGGTGAAATTTCTTAAAAATTTGTTGTAAAAGCTCCAATACATCAGTGCTGAACCAAAACCAGTGCAAACTCTCATGGAAAATTTTTTGCAATGCTTGCAGCTCTGTGATCACTACCAGATGCCAGCACTAATAGCATTTGGGACATTTCCACATGTAAATACTCGATTCGTATGTCAGGTTATGCAGATTCAGATGTGCAGGACTGTACTGGGAATTCCCTCAAAGCTCTGAGAATTTCTAAAATTAGCAACACTTGGTACTGGGATCAACAGTTCAGAGTAATGGTGAGTGTGGAAGACAGGTGAAGAAGAGAGTACAGGCAGGATGGAGTGGGTTGAGAAGAGTGTCAGGAGTGATTTGTGACAGACAAGTACCAGTAAGAGTGAAAGGAAAGGTCTACAAGAGGGTAGTGAGATGAGCTATGTTATATGGGTTGGAGACAGTGGCATTGACAAAAAGGTAGGAGTCAGAGCTTGATGTGGCAGAGTTGAAGATGTTAAGATTTGCACTGGGTGTGACAAGGATGGACAGGATTAGGAATAAGTATATTAGAGGGTCAGCCCAGGTTGGAAGGTTTGGAGACAAAGCCAGAGAGGCAAGATTACGTTGGTTTGGACATGTGCTGAGGAGGGATGCAGAGTATATTGGGAAAAAGATGCTAAGGATGAAGCTGCCAGGTAACAAGAAAAGAGGGAAGCCTAAGATAAGGTTTATGGATGTGGTGAGAGAGGACATGCAGGTGGTTGGTGTGACAGAGCAAGATGCAGAGGACAGGAAGAAATGGAAACAGTTGATCTGCGGTGGCAACCCCTAACGGGAGCAGCCGAAAGAAGAAGAAGCAACACTTGGTCACAGTCTGCTTATTTACATGGAAGCATAGAGGTGCTAATTGCATATTTGCTTTGCCCATTTGTGAAGTAAAGGGCTATGAATGCTGTACTTTATCTCAAGATTGATTTAGCATTACCCTTCAAACAAATATACTTAAGTTCACAAATAAACTATTTAAAGCATAATCTGAGATCAGGAATTAACTAGCTACCATACTGTTTAACTTTCATTATATTACAAATCTTAACAACTGCACTGGTGACTTCACACCTTGCACAGAAGTCTACTTTATTAAATGGATGTATATCCTAGGTTCTTCATTCACTGTCACTGTCCTGTCCTCTTCAAGTTCAGTTTCAATTAAAGAACCCCACATTGCCTTTTTTTTGTTACTATGGAATTCTCTTTCTGATTTCTAGTAGTTTCCAGTTCTGTGTTTTTAATCTCTTTAAATATCTTTTTTTATCTCTCATATTTATGGTAGGCCTTTGGTTTTCCATTTTCTAGTTATAAGTTTCTTAGCCACTATTATCAGTAAAGATAGTAATGTTTTCACTTCTTTTAACACAGGTTATTTTACACCAACTCAACAAAAACATTAAGGGTAAATTCTCCTCCAAGTATAAGACTTAACATATTATTCAAGACATTTTTGTACTGAAGCAACTCCATAAATTCTTAAAATACATGCTCCCAAGAACCTCTCTGAATCATCAAATCTCCAACATATACCTTTTTGCTTGCAGGAACATTTTCCAAGTTTTTAGAGGTAACAAAATACTTCTATAATATTTTCATGCAAAAATAACATATTTAATTGTTATAGTTACATATTTAGGATCAAGATATATATCCCTGCACAAATCATCTGTAATATCTTTATTTAATCATCACTCCATACTAATTTTAAGTTTACACTATTTTGTCTTCTCAAATCTAATATTGCTTTATATGCTCTGTTTATTTTCTATTCTGCCATTTCTGTTCTAGCCTCAGATATAAAACCTGTTATTTGTGGTTTAACAAAATTATTATCCAGCTTCTGCATATCTTCTTTGAACTCTTACATTATTCTTGTGTATGCAAGTTGATTTGAATTCAGTAATCCAAAATTTGTCTAGCTTCATCCCATCTTATCTCACCCTTTTTTTCATCTTCTCCCAAAATCTCACTTCTTTCTTCTCTAAATGCCTGTTTTCTTATTATTACATATAGCATAACCTATTGGTGTTTTTCTATTTTCCAATTTCTAACTTCCTTTATATGAGCCTGTATACATTTTCTTTATATTCCTTTCCTATACCCACCCAAATACCCACGTGAGATTATATATTTTCCTTGTTGAGCCCTGTGCCTATCGTATACTTTATTCTGGGCATTTATTCCATGTCCTAAATCAAATATATTAATCTAAGTTGAAAGGAGAAGTGTCAGTTGAGAACTTATTTTATTTTTGCTCCACAACTTGTTGTTGGTGGGGGGGCTCCAGATGAGCCAGCTATGGCTCTGGTTGGTGGGATTGACATCTCTCTAAGCAATAAGCTTCCCTCCATATCAAACGAAGCAGTTCCCTAACTCTCTTTACAAATAACCTTGACAAATAGATGTGGATCAACAAATTTACCCCTCATCTTGCCCCCTGTGTCCTTTATGTAAAGGGGGTGCAACTAGTGGATATTGTATTTGCTAGGCCGTAAATTGTCTACTGGTCCAATGACTTAGTATCAGCCTAAGAACCTATGAACTTATGAAATGGTACAGCTGTGGGTCATAGCAGAGATATGTTGCTCTTCGAGTACCTAATACCTATAGTTTATAATGACTGTACACCCCTTGCATTTCACTGTTGCCTTGTCTATACAACAACAGTACAACTTCACATTAGAAGACTTATCCCTGGAGTGCAGATATCCATCAAGGCTGAATATTTTACTGCCATCAGGCTGGTTATATCACAACACACCTTCTGCTGTCCATCTGCTACCTGCCATGCTACTTCTGCCTTCCATCTGCTGCCTGCCCTGCAACTTCTGTTGTCTATCTGCTGCCTCTGCAGTTGAGATTTGTGTGTGTGTGTGTGTGTGTGTGTGTGTGTGTGTGTGTGTGTGTGTGTGTGTGTGTGTGTGTATTAGCGCATCCCCAACCTGGCATCCAAGCAGCACCACTGGTGTAAATAAGTGTTGTTAAGACAGCTGCATATTTCATGTTCTGCGAGCCATGATGCCCTTTGAACTGCTACAGCTGTGAATTGGTGGAGTGTCCCTACCTTGCCCAATCACCTCTGTGCCTGTTTCTTCCTTTGAACTGTTTGGTCTGTTTCCATGGCTACTTGATGTTGACCCCACCCTTTAGTTGTCTGTATGCCTTACTGTGCAGCACTGTGCAGTCCATTCCTTAGAAGCTCTTCTTGCATTCTGTGTGTGCATCACCCACCCAGACAGTATTTCAGTCAGGCTGCTGTCCATTCCCCTGTAGCTGTGAGGTGAGTGGATATAAGTTTTCATTGCTCTTCTTGTATCCTGCAGTTTTTGGTATACTGATATCAATGGTGCATAATGGTGAGGGTCTGCTCTTTAGTGCTGCAACTTTTAGTCTTTCTATTGTAGTCCTTCATACTGCAGTCCACTGAATACAGTATATTTGTTTTTATTGGTGTTTATGGATAAGAGGACTACTGAAGGCTGTCACTTGGCATTAGGACACATCAGAATAGTGTACCTTCAGTCTTCAGACAGAATATTTGGCATCTGAATCTTTAGCTGAGCCTTGTGTTATGCAGCAGTGGTCTGTCAGCCTGGCTATAAAGACACATCATATAGTTATTGCATCCCTTGTCACCTTACTCTGTCAGTATACCACTTCCTGTGATCTAACAGTATAATTGCTACTCTGTGATATGGTTCCTTTAAGAAAATACATATAGCATCTCTAGAGAATAAGAAACCCTTATTTTATTCCTTTATTTATTCCTTTATTTATTTATTTATATGTTTGTTTGTTTACTTATTATTATTATTACTATTACTATTATTATTATGATTATTATTATTATTATTATTATCATCATTATTTATACTGCTAACAACCATGCCACCATTGTTCAGTATGCAGATGACTCTACGATCATCTGTGCTGCATCCTCCCTACAACAACGTGAAGTAACAAGACAACAGGCCTTTTCTCAGCTGTGGAAACTTGGCTATCTGACTCACAACTGATTTTCAACCCAAATAAAATTAAGCTTATGCTCTTTCATCCCTATTTATTTAGTTATTTATTATTTATTTATTTCCAGTTTGATAACTGGGGATGTCCATTGGGCCTGAAAGCCCATTTTCAGTGGAGGCCCTGGGGAGAAAAGCTCCATATTACAAACAAATTGCACAATTAAACAATTTACAAGCAAGCAAAAATAAAATTTTATACATTTGTATAGTTAGCACAGAAAAAAAGCAAAAATGAAATACACATACATTTGAAATGCAAAAGAAGTAAATCAGAAGAGAAGTGTAGGAAAGAGGCGGTGTAAAGAAGTAAAAGGAGAAGAAATGCCAGGTGGAGGTAAAAAAGAACAATTAGATGAAGATTCATTTTAAGTTCGTGGTCAAAGATACAGTTGCATGAAGAGGCATTATAGGCAGTAAGGATGTGAAGATATATAGAGTATTAACATAGAGTTTATACAGGGAGGAAATTGTTAAGGAAGCTGAGGGTGGGGAGCTGAAGAAAGAGTTGGATGAAGAGGGGCAAGAGGGAGAATCATGAATAGGTGATGTTAGTGGATTTAGGTAGGAAGTATACATTTCCAGTTTTGGGAGAGGTGGGAATGGAGTAGAGATTTGAATTGTTCAGGGTTTGTAGTGATTCTTAGCAGGGGAGGAAGCAAGTTCCATTTTTTGCTATATTATAAGAAAGTAGAAGGTGGCCAGGGGGTCATTTAGGTTTGTGCACTGAAAGAAGATTTTGGTGGGCTGATCTTAGCAGCCTGAGAGGAGTGTAGAAAGACAAGATATTAGTTAGTGCAGGGCAAGCAGTGGGTTTAAAGATTAGTTTGTGGGCAGTAGTAAATTGAAGGTAGTCAAGATGATCATGGAGTTCTAACCATTTAAGACTATGGAGGGAGATGCAATGGTGTGTGGAATGAGTAGAATTAGTAGCAAATTTGGCAATTTTGTTCTAGCAACTTTCTAGTTTTGAGGAGATAGAAGCTGTGAGGTTGGTTAGAAGAGGAGCACCATACAATAGAGAAGGTAGAAGGAATGTGGAGGCGAGGGTTTGTCTTGTAGCTATTGATAGAAAGCGAGCGTTTCTATAAAGCATACCGAGCTTCTGATGGGTTTTTTTATGTTTAGTTGAATATGAGTATTAAATTTCAGGTGTTCGACAATGGTAACACCAAGTAGTTTGGCACAAGTAACAACTTCTATTGAAGAGTGGGTGTGGCTGGTGATCTTGAAAGAGTGCTTATCAAGTGGGAGGGCACTTGAGGGGGAGAAAAGAATGATTTTGGATTTATTGGCATTAAGGGAGATATGGTTTTGAAGCATCCAATTCTCTGTAGTTGTGAAGGCCAATTGGGTCTTGGCCTGCAGCTCGGGAAGGCTAAGGGCTGAGCAGACTAAAGTGGAGTCATCTGCATATTGCACTATTTGAGTGTTTGGAATTGCAGAGTGAAAATCATTGATGAAGACATTGATAAATCCCCATCTTCATTTCATATATACTCATCAGACAATACTACTATATCAACAGCTTCCCAAACTAAATTGCTAGGTGTGATAATTGACAACAACATGAAATTCAACAAACACCTATCACAAGCCATAAAAAAAAACACATATAAAACTAGGTTCTCTTTATAGAATCAAACCTTACCTCACTTCTGCTACTAGACAGGAAATTGTCAGAACCCAGCTACTCTCTACCTTAATATATGCCTCCCTATATCCACCAACTTAAAGAAAACTGAATTAGCAAAACTTGAAGCTTGCTATACTAAGATTGCTAAGTTTGCAACAAACTCGCCTCATTGAACGTACCACTGTTTGGCCTTACAAGAACTCAACTGGTTAGAGCTACCCCACTATTTAATCTTTACCCAACTCACTGCTGCCCACAAACTCATTCACCAACCAGACAAATCCCCTGCTCTCCAACAGCCGCTCCACCCCTAAACTAACACTCAAGTCCTCTGCTTCTCAAATAAATCCCTCTTACACATTTCCAAATCTAACAATACTGCTGATGACGTTCTTTACTCAAAATATATTTCCAAAATTTACAACACAATCCCACAACCTGTCTTATCTACTGTTAACCTAACTCATGTCAAAAAACTACTCAAGGACTACCTGAGTAAAACTGGCTTTGCTCTTGTTCCACCCATGGATAATTGTTAAGCTTTCTACCCTTCTTATTTCCAAATCTACAGTCCATCCAATTTATGTCCATCTCACGTAAATATATATTTTTCCTACTGCCACCCCTTACTTCTCCACCCCCACTCCCCACTCACAAATCACAAATTACCTAGCTTAAACTTACCTTTTTCCTTTCTTACCCCTAATACCACTATCATCCATTCTCTCCTCCCTCATCCTCTTAATCTACCCACCTTTCCTTGCTCCCTATCCCTATACCTTATTTCTTCTAACTGAACAAAATCTTACTCCCTCCTCCTATTTTTGGAAATATTCATTACTTTTATCCACCTATGCCAGTTGCTATTCTGAAGTTTTAGATCATTCTCTTATAAGCTTATTTATATGCTCTGGTCATTACAACACCTGAAAGCTTTAGTCTGTATAATAATATACAAGATGCTCTGATTCCTCACTATGTAAAATAATCTGTCCTTTAATCTATGTGAAATCAGGGATTATAATTCATGTTCCTTGTATGAACATTTCCCAATGTAAATCATTCTAATTTTAGTATTGCTGTAATTAGTTAGTTGTAAATTGTTCTATAGCTTTTCTCCCCAGCCCTCCACTGAAAATGGGCTCTGTTCCCAGTTGGACTTTCCTGGTAAACAAATGTTAAATAAATAACTAACTACATGAATAAATAAATAAATGTTAAATGCATTTTGCATTTCTGTAGACAGTATTTGCCCCTAAACCAATTGGTTTCAAGGGACACCTGAGGTGGAATGTATACTGACTATGAGCAAATAGGCTAGGACACTAGTGAAATCCTGCTAGCATTAAGTTCCAACACATAAATAGGCTTGGACATTAGTGAAATCCTCCTCACATTAAGTTCCAATAGATCGTTAACACTGAGTGATGCAGTCACCACCTGAGGCAGACAGGACCTCGGTTTAACAGCTAACGCAAAAGATGGCACCTTACAAGTGCTGGCCTCTCGATTCTGCTGTAATGCAGGGTCAGTATTAGAACATGAATATCTAGTTGAGGCATAGCACACAGCCACTGTTAATGCAAAGTCCAGAGATATTAGATACTCTTAAATTAATATCTTCATTTAGCCTATAAGCTAGCACAAATATAAATGATGCTCTGCCTTAACTAATATTTGCTGCAAATATCAAACATGCATTAACACTTTCTATATCTGAGAATTGTAATAACCTTATTTATTTGAGTTTCTTATAATTCGTGGAATAAATACATCATCCATATGATTAGATTTTCAGAAAAAAAAGATATTTTTTAAAGCATGTTTATTTCTCACTAAGGCATTCGGGAACACACCCTGTGGAGCCATTGCTGTTAATATGTATTACTATTTAGAAATGTTGGCATTGACTTTCCCAGGATGTTCTTTCATAATCCAGAATTTATTTGTGTAAATCATCCAGGAACACATTATGAGTTATTCCCATCTTGTCCCACCCTAGCAATGGATTGGTGGCTTTGCTGTTCTGGCATTTGGGTGATGGTTAATATTCATCATGCTTAGAATTCAAGAGGGCTGATAAAGCTCTTGGAATGTTGATAGTAATAGCTCATTCCACTCAAGGTATCAATACCACATACTGTCAGTGGGTGGGTCCCCCTGAAACAATCAAATTAATATTGTGTGTCTGTGTTACATGGATCTGCGAATCTGCTATTTAACAGAATTTAAAAAATGTAGACAGCTGTTTACCAATGGAACATCACAAAAGGGCTTTTAAACAGTATTTATTTTTTTTTTATTAATGAATCTGCTGTGCTTATACATTATTACAATTTCATTGTTTCATAAAATATCAAAACTTAGGTGATTTAGTGGACAGCCAGAGTTCAGACTTTTCTTACAGAAATTAGACTACTGGCATGTATAATTGTTTTAAAAGTTGTTTAATTTATAGAACAGAGAATTACTTACATGCATAACTGGATTTCAGGTTATCTGTGGTTCTGAAGCTTGCATAACTGCATTGTAAGCAGACCAGAGCAGCAGATTAAGGAAAAGCAAACTGCTTAAAATGTAACGAATGCTTGAACACCTTAGACTTTGAAACTTATTTGCCTGAGTTTGGAAAGAAGTCTGTAGCACTGTCATTGTAATCACAGTCTGTGGATAGATCTCTGATAAGTGGGGAAGCAGTTAATATCCAGAATCTACTAGGCAATAAGCTTATAAGCAGTACTTTTAAGAAACTTATAAAAGCTTTGGTATTTGGCAGTGCTATCGGACATTTTATGGTGTGTTAGTGCCACCTGTTGGCAAAAGCTAATAACACACTAGTGCTTTCACAGCTACAAATGCCTGCTTGACAAGGCAGTGATTTAGACCCTGATCAACAAAAGCAGTCAAGCTCTTATGTCTCAAGTATACCTCATTATGCAAATTGTTCCTCATTCTGAGTCCTAAAAAGTCCATGCTCCTCAATGTTCCAAAATGACAGGGTCAGTCATACATTCGTTAGAAATATTTTTAACAGGTATTCATGATAAACAATGAGGAGTCATATTAATTCATCAACAAAACTTTTTGCAAGAATAAAGTAACACATTTGATCCATTGTGTAAGCTTCCTAGTTAAAGTTGTTAGTAAGATGTCAGTAAGTGTTTCATGTTTTACCATTTGTTTCAGATTTAGAGAGGTAGTGTTCCTCAGCTATGGTCAAGCCAGTTATTTAGTTAGTTTTTCAAAGTACAACATGTACAGGGCAACCACAGAAAAAAATAAAAATAAAAACAGAAATATTTTTTGCAAGTACAAATTTCCAAAAGCTGTATTTTCCATATATTTGATAGGTCTGCTTCCTTTTCCGTTACTGACTTTCTGTGCACTTAGATTGAGACAGAAGGGCATTGCAAATACTTGTTATTCAGGGTTTCAGGGCATCACTTAGTAATATGTATGTCTTTAAAGAAGGCAGTAATAACTAAGCGACTTACATTATGAGTACTGTTGATTTGTTCTCTTTAGCCCTCAGTTTTCTCAAACAGCTGCTGTGATTAAGACGCTCCTAATCTCTGAGTAAACAACTCAGTACATTAGGTAATAACAAGGAAACAGGCGGAATTCAGACTATACATTAAGCCTTTTAAACTGGATGTGGACCCTGTTAAAGGTCACTTGTGCCAGCCAATCTACATAATAATAATAATTCTTCCTCCCCTTTAACATCTCGTCTAGTTCCCTCATTCTCACTAAGTTCTGTTTACACCCCTCATTATAGTTCTCCATTATTATATAGTTATAATTCTCCATTTACTTGCTCGCTGTCGTGCCACATCGATTTCGGACTCTGTTATGCAGCAGTCTGTCATTTGAGCAAACAACGATGACCTTCAATTCATGTTATACCCTTTTCCATTCACATGTAAATATTCTATAACACCATATTAATGTATACACCATGAGAAATTATGCTGACTGCTGTTCTATGATACATAGTAACCCTAACTGATATTTTAATCTGCTTATTATGTCTGTATAAAGAAACTGTGGAACTTTTTTGCCAGAAATTCCCTGACAAAGGGCAATTTCCTCAGTCTGACTAACCTAGTTAACAAACAGAAATGGTGCTGTAGGGGATTTTTTTTCCTCAAAAATATCTAATGTCAACCTCAGTAGGAGTTATTAAATAAAACTAAACAGCCTAACAAAACATTCTTATCCAGAGCTGTAAGATAGTAGTTAAAATAGTTGTGTCCTAGAGCCTATTAAGAAAGTGGGAAGAAGGTATGTTCCAATTACAGAGGAATCGTGCTTCTCAACATCCCTGGGAAAGCCAGTAATAGGAGGCAGGAAAAGAAACTCCAACAAGAAGTTCAGCATCTGATTCTAAGGATCAATATTACTCCATACAGGACATGAAACATTGAATTAGCTCTTTATTCTTGCACACATAGGGGTGAGGGTCTGTGTTGTTCTCATGGTAAAAAGCCTCAGTATCTGTCCAGCACATTTTTTATTAAGTTTCTACCCTGCTTAAGCATTTGGAAAAACTGGAATGCTGGAAAAGGAAACTAACAAGAGAAAATACAGATAACTTTATAACTTTCATTAGAATTTCTATGCACTTTAGAAGCACTGTAAGGTGACTAGATTTAGTGTTTAACTTGTTATGCTTGTGAAGCTGCAGTCCTAGTTACTTACACTGACCTGCATTACAGAGGCCTGATTTATGCAGGTGAAGGATTGGAAAGGCTTACTTTAGTGTCTGCATTCTACCTCGAAGCCCTCTTAAAATATGCAAAACCAGGAAGATAAGACAACAGTATGCCTTCAACAAAAGTGCTAGCAGAGTGGTAACTGGATAAATGTTTCATGCACAGAAAGTATAGTTGTGTAAGAATTTACCATAACAATAGATGTCCACCTGATTATTACTGCAGTATTACTAGCCATTGGGGTATCTTGCCAGGGATAGATATACATCCAGCCAGGATCCCAAAGCTTTGGCATCTTCCTCTCACACTGTATGTCTGATATATGACCAAGGGGTACCAGTACTAACTGGTACATAAAAGACCTATGGGTGCAAAGTACCACAGGATTTTCTTGTCTCAAACCCAAAAACCAGGAAGGCAACAAACACAAGAGGTCATGAAAAAACACATGCTAACCAAAAAAAAAATGGAAAAGGACAGGATACCACCTTAGTCTAAGCAGAAAAACAGGACAAAGTAGGAGGAAGGAGAGAAGGATGTAAAACTGCAATAATGATCAGTCAGACGTCTACTGTTATGATGTTATTACACAACTGTACTATGTCCTTCCTATGCTCACCATCGCTGAATCATTAACTTTTGTGAACAGTCTGAAAACTTCCTAACTGTCCAGGCAGGAGAAATGAGGAGCAGAGCTGGAATATAAGATCTCTTGCAAGATGGACCTAGCAAATCCAGCTCTAGCCCTAAAACTGGCATCAGTCATGTAATGTTTGGAAAAAGTATGGAACAAGAACCAAGTAACAGCTTCCAAAATAGATCTAGAATTAACCAAAAAGACTCCATAAAGAAGCAACAGCTGTGATCAAATGTGCTTTGACCAAACCTGTAAGCTCCTTGCCACAAAAAGAGTAACAACAGTAAATAGCAAAAGAGATCAAAGTGGAATAATCTTGTTTAGAAACATGAAGACTCAGCTTTTTACCCTGAAAGAAAATGAAAAGTTGGCCTGATCTTCTGCTAGATTAGGTTTTGTCAAGGTAAAACCTCAGTTGTCTATGTACACCTAAAGAGTACAAAATTCTCTCTCCCTTGTTTTGAGGGGGGAGAGGAGTAAGGGAGATTAATAATCTGGTTCCAAGACAGCTCATCGACCACCTTAGGCAGAAAAGCACGGTTAGTCCTGAGTGTAACACTATCTTTATGAAAACACAGAAAAAGGAGGATAGGCCATGAGGGCCTTAGATTCAGAAACCCTCTGGGCAGAAGTAAGGATCACTCATAAGACTGCCTTCCATGCAGAAAACTTTAGAAGTAAGAGCCGCTAGCACAAAACTTTAGAAGTAAGGGCCACTAGCACAAAACTTTAGAGAAGAAATGGAAGCAGAATAGGCAAGAGGAAGAGTCAACTTTTCCAAAACATAATTCAAGCCCCATAGAGGAGGGATGGGTTTTCTAGGGAGCCTGAAAGGAATGATACTTTTTAAAAACTGCTTGAGCCTTGTGCTTTTAAGGGAAAAATATGCCTACCGAGAACTGAGTAGCTCACCAAATAATAATGAGAGGAATACCCGCTTGATAAGGATCCTGATTTTTTTTTATTTGAACCTGGCACCATATAGTAAATCTCTTCATTTAGAAACATAAAATGTTCTCATAACAGTCTTCTTAGCCTCCTATAATACATTTAGCACATCCACTGAAAATTAGTACTTAAAAGGTATTATAATCCAATCATCCAGAGAGTTTGTTTCAGAGCCAAGACCTGTATGAGCAAATCCATCATGCAACGTAACTTGTGGTAGTTGCCCTGAGCCATTTGAAGGAAAAGAAGGAATCAGTGCTTCCTGAGCCAGAAGGAAGTCACCAGCAAGGTTTGTGGCTTGTCCTTTGTGATTTTCGGGAGAAACTTGAGAATCAGAGGTAGGGGAGGGAAAGTATAAAAGAATTTCCCCCTCTGGGAAAATGACATGGAATCCATTCTCCAAGCTTCTAAGCAGTGAATCCTTGAAAAAAAAAATAAAAACAGCTTGAGCTGCCTGTTCTGATTGGAGGCAAAGAGATCTATCTGAGGAGTACCCCACTGATAGAAAATCTGCAAGATTTCTTGGATCAGTATCCATTTGTAAGGGTCTGCCTGGGATCTGCTCACATAATCTACCACTGAGTTGTTCTCTGAAGGAATGTAACTGCTTAAAGAGACAGATTGTGCTGTATGGCTATGGCCCCAAGCACTCATTGCCAATCTGCAAAAGCATTACGAACTTGTCCATCCCTAGCCTGTTAATGTACCACACAACTTGATGTCTGAAAATATCTGAATAGTGCCAGAAGACTAGAGGTGATGCAGGAATTGTATGGCTAGAATTACTGCCTTCAGTTCCCATACATTTGTGTGTTCTATCCTTCCTTCTTGGACCATACACCCTGAACCTTTATATTCATAGAATACACTCTCCATGTCAGGTCTGAAGCATATCTGTAAAGGTCTTGGCAAGGGGGGAGGAACCAGAAAGAATATTCCTGGATTGAGTGATATCTGGTTGATACACCGATGAAGTTCCTTTTTGATGAATTGTAAGACAGGATTTGGGAAGTTCAGGGAATGGCAGTGTTGCATCCAAACTGATTTTGGATACCACTGCATTTCCTCATGGAGTTTGGCCCAAATCATAATAATAGTGGAGGCCAAAAACCCCAGGGCTCTCAAGATCTCTCTTCTTGAGGTCATATCTATGGGAAGAAGGAAATGAAAGTATTCCTTTAAAAAAAGCACTTTTTTTCCTGAGGAAGAAAGACAGTCATAAACAGCCTACAACCCAGAAGGGAACCAGACTGGATCTTTTTATGTTTACGGTAAATCCAAGAGAAAGAAGCAGGTTTATTGTAATACATAGATCTAGAAGGAGATTCTGCTCATAGGAGCCTGAAAAAGCAAACTGTCTTACTCTGGGAAAATCTAAATTTCCTGAATTCTACAAAAAGCAACTACTGAAGCTAAGCTCTTAGTGAAAACTGTTGGTGATGTAGAGATCCCAAATGACAAAGCACAGAAATGAAAAGGATATTCCATACCATAGAACCTTAAAAACTTTCTGTGCTCTGTATGGATAATAATAATATGAAAATATGCATCTTTTATATCCAGGGCAACTATAAAGACTTCAGGCAGAACTATGGACAGTAAGGACTGCAGGGCAAACATTTTGAATTTTGTGTCACTGAGAAATAAGTTGAGAAAGGACAAATACATAATAAGTCTACATTTACCCTCTTCTGGAGACCAAGGAAAAGCCTTAAATGGAAACATGATTCCTGTAGCAGAGGAGGGACCAGTTTATTATTGCTGTGTAGAAATGATTCATTCAAAACTGGAAGGATTAAATGTAGCTGGGTCATTGAAACAGGAGGGATGTCCAATCTGTGAGGAAGAGGAAGCCATGATAGCCTGTAACGACATGGAATGATAAAAAGACTCCACCAGTCTCTGAGGATTGAGTCCCAAACTGGAAGTGATATGGAACATTTCCTTGAAAGAAAGGTTATGTGTAGACAGAGGTGGGGAGAAGAGGTGAGAGGCACAAGTGTATAGTCAAAAGGAGACCATTTTTTTTTTCTGGAAATGGTGTTTAGACCCCTTATATTCCTGTTTAGATTTGTTCTGAGATTTCCATTTTTTAGTATTTTTTACTTTTGGACTGCGGTGGTGGTGCTGCGGTAGCGTTGTCGCTTCACAGTTAGACGTTGCACTTTCGATTCTCAGTTAGAGCGTCTTCTGTGTGTCAACATGCATGAATGGGCATTCCTTCGTTGAAGGTTATGCGTTAGGCCAGGCAAGCCAGCACGTAAAAATCTACTGCCAATCATTAGCGGCCTGGAGTTCCGCTGTGGCGACCCCTAACCGGGAAAAGCCGAAAGAGAGAGAGAGTATTTTTTACTTTTGGGGTTCTTTTGTTCTTTACGAAAAAAAGGGGCCAGCCTTAGAAAGCTACTTCCTTTCAAATTTAGAGACAATAGAGGGTGAGAGGGGGAGAAAGTAAGGACTGCAGAGTTTAAAATCCTGCATTATTGTGCCATCTTCTGAAGGTTCTTAAAATGGCAAATGAGTAAATTCCTATCCAAAAGGGTGTCCAAGAGTTTGGATTTCACATCCTCAGGAAGACATAGTAGCATAAACCAAGGGAATCCCCTTGGAAAATAGCCAGTAGCAGCCACTCTTGAGGAAACATCAGCGGCATTAATAGAATGTTTAGCAATCCGAGAAGCAGAATGGAATAAAGAAACTGTGACCTGCTTGCAAAATCAAGCATATTGGACAAAAGTTTATCAAAGTCTAAAAGCAGAGATAACAAATACCGCCTCACATGTATCTGATAATTAAAAGCACAAAAGACCAGAGTAGAAGACTTGTAATCCTTTTTTTTTCCATACCTATCAATAGCCCTACTTTGTTATCATTTAGGACAAGCATTGGAAGAAGGTAAGAGTTTAGTAGGTTTATCAGAGCATAGGGAAATGCAGCAGAGTCAGAAGAAGGGTTCGTATACAAACATTTATGGGAGTCTGGTACTTTATAAAATCTGTCAGTTTTCTTTGGGCTGAAGGTTGAGCCTCAGCATTCACTGAAGCTCTAACAAAGGCATACTGAAAAGTCTCAAGTACTGGGGAATGGTGGAGTGTTATAGGGCCCCATGTACAAGTCATAATATCCTTTTTGTATATCTTGTACCTGCTTGCCTTCAGATTGAAAATGCTGCAACATCTTTAGAGCTATATCTTCAAAGGAGAGTTCTTCCAAAGGAGATAAGGACACAGTATTCTTTTCCTCAGACTCATACCACACAGGACAATGAAGATGAGAACAGTAAGCCAAGGAATCTCCATCAAACTCAGAATCTTCTTCATCTGAAGAAGAATCTCTCTGCCGAGGGGAAGCAGTGGAAGGAGGAAAGCATACGAAAATAACTAATTCTGAAGATCCATGACAACACGGGAGGGGAGATATGTGCTAAATTTTCTACTTTTTCTTAGAGGAAAGAGGAGCTTGCACATAAAGAGAAAGCTCTGACTCCTAACATGTCTCAGTGAGGGAATCCAGTCATTTCCACTTGGACAAAAATCTGAGGAATGTGGCCGGGTCTCTTTGAAGTAACCAGCCTTGGTTCCCCCCCTTCATGGCAGAGGTAGCCATCTGATTGGTCAGGGTGGACATGCTAAAAGGATGTTCTTTATTGACCTCCAGCAGGGAAATGACATAGGGAACAGCCAAAGGATTCTGACAATCCAAGGACTCATCAGGAGACACAGCTGAGATGTCCATGTTTGACCAGGCAACTAAAGCACTGGATGTGGGACGTCTGAGCAGGAAGGGTCAATATCCATTCTGACACACACAGCCTCTTTGAGTCTGTGATTTTTGAAGTTAACCTTAAGGGATGATAAGTGACTCCTGAGAGTCTTAAGTATAAATGATTGTCACCCAGAAAAATTTCTATAATTATGACTGGCTCATAGGCAAAAAAAGACATGTATGGCTGTCCCTGTACAGAACTTGCCTCCCACAATCACATTTTCCCCTTCTTAGTTGACAATAAAAATATTACTTTTGTCAAGAAATATGAAGAAGAGGAAGTTTTACTAATAAGGACACTTATATGTCCAAGACAAGTGGAACAAGCAATGACTGTATGTCTGAAAGGCTGAAAAAATAATGCAGGTTCAGTGCTCAGGCTGGCAGTGAGAAAATTCTGAAGTACTTCATGCCCACACATCCCTTATGTACAAGTTAGCCTTAGCATGCTTTGATCATATGTGACATGTACAGTGCAATAGAAAGAAGCCTAGGCTGTAATATCCTGGCCAGACATATGGCTATCTCCTGCGGGATATCCCAGTAGTTAATAATAATAATATCACAGCGATCACAGCAAAGATATCTAATAGAACTCCCTCTTTGTAAGGCAGTGGTGTCTATGAGGGCTGTAAGAAATATATCCAGACTTTAAAGCTGCTGTACTCATGTTCTTTAATATGTAGTAAATTAAACATTAACTGGTTTGAAGAAGCATTCCTGATCTTTTCAGTGCAGTTATGACAGTTAAAAAAAGTTGCTTGATGACTTCTTTTCAGAGTATTCTGCCAAATAAGACAGCACTGTCTGGATTTCAAGTAACTGTGACAGGAAATAGTTGTACGAGATGTAGATACTGTCAGATGTAAAAAGGGTTTGAGAGTCTGTCTGTGCTGTCTGCATGCCTTTTGTGGTCCTGGAAAAGGCCTACTATCCTGCACCCAATAAAGACTTAGAAGAAGTGCTATAAAATATGGGGTCTGAAGTCATCTGTCACATACCATTCTCTCCCTGTATTTAGGGAACAAAAAACTGTGCTCACATTCTTGATACTGAATTGAATATTTTCAAGGTAGACATGGGGCTCTGCTACACATCTTCTCTACCATCCCATTTGTGATTTTCAGAGTGCAGCCAAAGTTTAAACAGGAGGGTTGCACTGGTACTTGAGACACCTGAGGAGTCTGATGCTGGGTTCCATCTTCAGGAGTCATAACTGTCATGGCCACTGACAGGAAGCTCCAGAGCAGACTTTCAGCATGCTAGAGAGATTAAATCACTCAGCTTATCTGCAGAACTGCAGAGTGAGCTGAGGCTGATGCTGGGGAAAGAGAAGTCTGATACCAATACAGCTACCGTGAGACAAGTGGCTTAGAAAATGAATAAGTAAGGTTATCTTTGATGAGGATTTAGACTGTGTACTGTCCTTTTTCCCCACATCACTCATCTGGCTTCAGCTATTTGGTCTTTTTGAACCTTTACAGATAGCATTAATCTCCATGGAATAGATTTCATTTTACAAAGACCGGCCCATGAAAAATACAGGTGTGAGGCCCCAAATTTAAATAAAAAAATGTAGCTGCCTTTCTCCAGTGGTACAGTGTCCTGGAGTTGAAATAATAAAGTAGGGGGGAAAAGTGGTGAAGGGAGCAATGTCCTTTGATGAAAAACAAAAACATTTTTCAGTTTTGCTCTTGAACTCCCAGACTCATATTGAAGTCTTCAGAGGGCCAGTTTTCATGCAAAACAAACTGCTTTCAATTTTCCACAAACTACCTTTGTATCTCCCAAACACAGCACAGCACAATACAGTACAGTAGAATGCATTCTCACTTTAAAGGAGATAGACCTGATTGTATACAGACCTAAGGACTTCAAGAACCAGAAGCGTTGATTTATTTAGTTATCTTTTAGCCAAGTACAAAACTGATCATTCATAGACCATTTTCAAGTACAAGCCAAGCAACAACAGTAGAGTACAATAAGAGTAAATGTATCATATATAGGTGTTTTTAGAGTAAACATTAAAACAGCATGACTTAGGGAGAATGAATAATGTACTGGACTTCATTTATACTAGCTTCATAGGAGAAGGAAACACTAGACTTTTCTAGTTTACCCGTTAAGTGAATTCAACAGTCTAACCTTCCTCTTTTCCTGTCTTTGCTCTTTCTTCTTTCTCCAACTTTCCCCTGTCCTCTTTAATGTCTCTGTGTATTCCTTCTCTACCATCCATTCAGGTACTTCATTCAATGAGTTCACAACCCTCTCTGTGAAGAAATGCTTTCACAGATCCAAGAAATACTTGTTCTCTGCAGTCTGGTGCCTATAACCTCTCTTCCCTCTTTTTTCTTTTATTCAGAGCAACTGCTTCATGTTTCTCTGGCATGATCTTGTGCACCCATATCATGACCCCTCTCCCCCATCTCTTCTGTTCTAATCTGTGGTGATCTTTAGCTAATTCAGACTATAAATATATATTTCCCCTCCATCTCATGCACTGTTCTGGTGTCTTTCATCTGAAGTTCATTTAGTACCTTGATAATCCTTTCTTTGTATGACCTCCAGACTTAAACTCAGCACTCAGGGTGTGGCCCATATCTCTCAACTGTTCCACATTTGGCAGAACACTCAATTTAACTTCCTGAATCCATGTCCATTCTACTGTTCTGCTTTGATACAAGACAATTCCAATTTCTTCTCTGTTATTGGCTCAACTGAAAAGCCAATGAGAGATAGAGATAAACTTCTGAACCTTGTTGTGGTCAAAACAGACCAGAAGCAGGCAAACATTCTGGCACTGTAAAGTCTTGAAAATGGTACAGCACAGTGCTGGAAATATTATCAATCAGCATTTAGTGTAGATCCAGTAAGTGTCTGTAGTATATCTGGAGATAGAGAGAGAGAGAGAGAGTATGTGGTGTGTGTGTGTGTGTGTGTGTGTGTGTGTGTGTGTGTGTGTGTGTGTGTGTGTGTGTGTGTGCGTGTGCATGTGCGTGTGTGTGTGTGTGTATGTGTGTGTGTAAGCGCACGCGTGCCAGTGTGTGTACACACTCTAGCAAAGGGCATAGCTTTTCTCTCATCTATCTCATTTTGCAGAGTATCTCTGATTTTCGTCTCATAGTTTTTGCTCTGTCCCTCATAAAAATTTATTTTCTGGAAAATCACTAATGACTACAGATAGTAAATAAAGCCAGTAATTAAAAGTTTCATAGTTCTCATTGTTAAGAAAATGCAAATTGATACCCTTGTTAGGTAAAAAAATCAAGTGAATTAGGGTATTATTTAAACATTTTTGCTTTTTTTTACCTTTGTCCACCTATTATTTTTGGCTTTCTCCAGAATTCTAAAGCATAAAATTGAGCTGTATTTTGGCCCTCATAAATTATGACAAATTGTTGTGGTTTGCCATCTTATAACGACAGATAAGGGAATTCTATACTTCACATCTTTCAGAAAATATTTGCTAATACAAAGCATGTTATTGCAGCAACTTTATAAGTATGTTAAGAGCAATATTTAAAACCTGTCCCTGAGTCGGGGTCTTTGTCTGTGATTCTTAAGGTCAGGGATGGGATTGTTCAGTGTGTTATATTGTATGATTCTGACAGTAGCAAGATGAAATACATTTCTAGGCTATTATTTATCTATTTATACATTCATATAATCTGAAGTAAACATCCAAGATGGTACACAGTCATATAAGTATAGCTGTAATTGTTGTTTATCTGTGTGAGTGCACGCGTGTGTGTGTGTGTGTGTGTGTGTGTGTGTGTGTGTGTGTGTGTGTGTGTGTGTGTGTGTGTGTGTGTGTGTGTGTGTCTTTGTGTGTGTAATTATACACACTGCAAACATTTATAATGTTATCATAAGCAGGAAAGATACAGGGTTGTGAAAAAATTCAACACATTTTCTGCAAAAAAGGTAAAAGCTTATAGTAAAATGTTTTTGTCAGGTAGCAAAACAGTTTTGGAATGTTGCCCTAACTGGATCCATATATTATATAGAATAAAATGATCAAAATCATTTTTTTCCTCAAAACAAGAAGAATATGAGTAAAATGGCCCAAAATGGGGAAAATTAGACTGTATGGCATCATTAGAAATACTTTTAGCTCTGGTTCAGTTCTAGGCTCAGTTGTCTTCTGAGGTTTTATTTATCTGCAATATAAATGCGTGCTTAGTAAAAGCCCCACAGTCATGTTGTAGACAAATAAAAATATTCAGCAAGCCAAGAAAACAGGCATGTGTATATTTTCACAATGCAGTAAGGCTACATTTTTTGATACAGTTATGTAGGTGTGCATTAGTTAGTTAGCACCACAAGGATTCTAATTTTATAAGTTGTAATTACAAAAGGATAAATTCATACATTTATCCCCTGACCCTCAGGGATGTGAATTTAGATGCATGCAAATTTTGGGTAGTGTAATTTTTGACCCTCTCCAATGATTTTTGATAATCCCCTACTATGACAGTGAAAACTGGGAGGTTGAAGGGAATGGTGTGACCTGACCAAGTCCTATTAAGTAAAAGCATTACCTTTAACTCTAAAGATCCATGCCGGCAATCTGCTCCTGGCTGACTATCCCAGGTGTGATTGATACTCTCATGTCTTTTTCCTGTTCTGTTACCCCCAATTCTATTCCCCACCCCACTGCAACCTAGGGTTGTGGAAGATGTGCAGCACTTTGCAACTGTCTGCAGTAAACCTCAACTGCTACCTTTCAACTTACTTGGTCAGCCTTTCCAAATCCTTTCATAGATTATTCCTGTATTCTTCATGCTGGTCTTGGTGTTATTAGCACAGGTGATTATCCTGTTTTGTACTCACTCAAGTAAGTTTTAACTGAACACGCTGAAGACTATTGATACAGGGTCCAACCCCTGTTGTGGTCACTTTCCTTATTCTTGACATTGTCACCATTGACACAACACTCTTTGTTCCACCAGGTAACCCTTCACAATCCATTTCCTTTGATTCTACCCACAACCCCTCCAGTGATTTTTTGCACCCTTCTGCACAGATCTTGCTCACGTCCAGGTATGATACCCTGTCATAAAACTGGATCAGGTTTATCTGACAGATCCTTGTGGCTGTGTTCTAAGTTGTTTTTTAACCCTGGAGGTTGCTGTTTTCTACAAAACAATCAGCCTTTTCCTTAGGATTCTTCTCTACAGGCCTGTGGTTCCATGAGTTTTTTCTACATCCTCTTGTATAAGGGAGCCACAGTTGCTGCCTTTCAGTTCTCATGTACTTCCACACTGGCCAGTGTTCTGTCAAAAAAACAAGTCTGGGGATCTATTAGCACATTGCCAGGTTCCTGAGGACTCTGGAAGGCAGCCCGTCTAGTCTCAGTGGTTTATCATCATAAGGCAATTGCCTGTCCCCCTCTCACTCTTGTCTCTGTCTCATGGTGTCTATTCACTGCTGTTCCCACTCTTTAACATATCTCCAAGCACAGCACCCTACCACTGCTTTTCTTTTTAAAGAATAAAGGAAAGTATTTATTCAACACACCTACTTTTTAACAGTTTCTGGGATCTCCCTCCTGCTTTGCTCAACCTGACAAAGTCTGTTCATTTCTTCTTCTTCTTTCAGCTTTGTACCTAAAAAGGCCCCTACCTCTTCTGGGTCCTTTCTGCCTGTTCCCTTTTAACTTGTTCCTTTGTTGCTCTCACCTCTTTTGATGCCTTTCTGCTTCCCTTCTTATACTGGGCTCTTTCTCCTTCCCTCTATCTTTAAATGCCCTGCCTTTTATCCTAATCATTAACATCACTCTCCTAAGTAACAACATTCGCATCTGCCATGTTTTGCCTTTTAGTATCATACTCATATCCTGTCCACAGCCATACTCCATCATTGACCCATCCCTATAGTTTGTTTACTCCCTCAATTTGTGCCCTCCCCTAACACATTTCATCCTTCCAGAGTCCATCCCAGTGCATTTATCTGCAAACTCACACCATCATATTTTGTATTTATGTTCTTCCCCAAAAGTAAACTACAAGGCATGGCATGATCACTGTTAGCTGATGACACTTTCATCTAAACATCATTGACCTCCCCACTCCAGTCCTGGATGGGACCTCATCTAGAATTCTGGTATTTCTGGTACAGTCCCACACCAATTATTTGAAGCTACCAAGGTCCAACATTTCATTCAAGTCCTATTTCCTTTATCCTGGAATTTGTAATCTCCCAGTCTGCTGCCTGGAGATTCAGATTAACTATGACAATAATCTGTTTCTCCATCCTCATCTCTGCATCTCATTGTCATGTGTTTATATGTCTAAAGCTGATACAGGTTATTAATACACTAGCATTTCCCCACTTCTTCTGGCTTAGCCGGCAGGTCAATTACCAGAGAGTTTGGCCCTGGCCTGCCCATTCCCTCATCCCCTTTTATATGGTAATATTAATCTTTCTCCTCTCTGCCCTCACATTTGATGCCTTCCTTTGTGCCAAATACTAATTCACCTCTATTCTTCCTTTGTCTGTCATCTCTATACAGCCTGTACCCAAAAGACACCACCATCTCAAAACCCTGTTGGTGCCGACCCACATTTTTGTAATGCCAGCAATGTCCACCCACCACTCCTTTTTAATGTCTCTGGTAAATACATTTAAGTGATAACTATTCATCTGTCACTCTAAGTTATCAATTAATTTGTCAGTTGACTAGAATTTGATTAACACCATCTCAAAACCCTGTTGGTGCCGACCCACATTTTTGTAATGCCAGCAGTGTCCACCCACCACTCCTTTTCAGTGTCTCTGGTAAATAAATTTAAGTGATAACTATTCATCTGTCACTCTTAGTTACCAATTAATTTGTCACTTGACTAGAATTTGATTAACAGGTCACAGTGAGGTACATTTTATATAAGAAAGACCTTTGGTTAGATACTCAACGACCTTCTGGTTAGCTACTCAAATTACATGCTAGATCTATACAGATAAAATTCATTTAAATGGGGGAGACTTGATCCAATAATACAACTGCATGAACAGAACATGACAGGCTTGGCAAGAGTAAGGATATAGAAATGGGTGGTATACTCATCATTTAGGGAAATAGTGTGGCTCATGGAGACATGAATAGTGCATATCTTCTCCATACAATAAGTAACTGAACATCAAGACTGACTAGTGGAGTTATAAGGCAGAAGCCTTAACTACTGAGCCACCAATGAATCTGGTGACCTTCATGACCCTTCTATGAGAGGGAAGCATATTTATTTATATAGCTTTTGCCAAACTTTGACACCATTACTCTTGCATACAGTGTGCCATATTGAAGCACCCTACCTGTGCTTTCATGCACTCAGCCTGCCATCATTCGAACAGAATGTCAATATAGTGCCAGCTACAGTAATCACGTATCTACTTTTGTACAGGGCTAATATCTGGTCAATACAACAGACATTTCTGCACTGGAGCCAACCAACTCATCTTACCAGTTCCTGAGCCAGTACTCAAAGTTATGTAGCCAGCAGTGCATGCTGATGATGTCTCTTTGCACCAATAGATTAGCTATGTCTAGTTAGTCAGACATGTGATGACATCAGGGTGTAAAACATTCAGGAGCTGTAATGTTAACAAGAATGGAGGAGGTGTTGCTGCATATCTAAGGGAAGAACGATTGCAGGAGGATGAGGATATATTTATTTTTTATAACTGTTTAGATTTGCTAACCACTAAGTCACATTTTCAGTGCTGCCCTAGGGATGATTTGGAGATAGGGCAAGTAGAGGAGTAAGAAGAAAAGAAAGAAGGGGATGAAAAAACAGGTTGCTTCTGAGCAACGAAGATGGGCAAATCAAAGGGATAAAAATGGTATATTCACACCTCTTGCAGGTCACCAAATGTTACAGTGAGGAAATATTAATTAGTCAATATTTATTTATTTATTTGTTTGTTTGTTTGTTTATTTATTTATGTCTTTTTTTATCAGGATGGTCCAACTGGGCACTCAGATCCATTTTCAGTAGAGACCTGGGGAGAATTACAAAGAATTTACAGAGAAAAAAAAGAATCAGTTTCTTAAAAGTAGCAGTGGGGGTTAGAATCATCCAATGAATGATACAATCAAAACAGAGGTCAAAAGAATTTGATTTCTGTAGGAGTGTTATACAATAATATACAGCAATATACAAATTTAATTTATAAAGGAGTGATGAACAGCAGTACACCATTATAAATATAGATAGGATGTATTTACAGGATAAGGTAGGAGAGCTGGAAAGTTAGGTTCTGGTGATAGATCTGAGACAGAAATAGACAGTCAGTCAGAGTGTGAACAAGAACAGAGCTAGGAGGAGTCTAGGTGCTGTTTTAGGTTGTGCTTAAAGCTAGAATCACATCTATCCTGTTTCAGTGGGATAGACAGGGAATTCCACTGTCTGGGGACATTGGATGAGTATAGTGAGTCTCCAGCTGTATTATAGGATTTGGAAGTTATTAGTAGGCTCTGATTACCTGAGCAAAGGCAAGGTGGCAGGGAGTAATGCTTCAGAATATTTTGTAGAGAAAGGCAAGTGAGTGGTTTGTCTATTATTTTTTGGCAGTTTGAAGGCAATGTAAGGTGATTGGCTAGTTCTACTCAGTTGAACTTTTTTAGTGTTAAGAAGTTTTGTGTACAGTAGGATGCATTAGCTGCAAACTTAGCTATTTTGTTAAAGCTGCCTCTAATTTATTTAGTAGGGTAGTTTGAATGTAAGTTAATATGGGTTATGCATAGGGAAGGGAGGGTAGAAGGTAGGATTATGTTAAGGATTTTCTTGATGAGTCTGTGAGGCAGGGTTTGTTTTGGTACAGGAAGCCCAGTTTTTTGATAATTTTTTTTCCTGTGTGATATGCAGGTCAAATTTTAGGTTATTATCTATTATGACTCCTAGTAATTTGGAATTTGTTAATGTTTCTGTGGTGGTGTTGTTTGTTGAAGTAATATTAAAGGGTCTATAGGTTGCTGAAAGAGATCTGTATATGAAAAGCATTAATTTTGAATCTTTTTGGCATTTAGGATTAGCTGATGAGCCTTTAGCCATAATTCTATGGAAGTGAAGAAGTCTTGACTCATTTATTGAAGTAGTGGAAGGTTTGAGGCTGAGCAGATGATGGTGGCATCATTGACGTATTGCACTAAGGTAAACAGTTTGCTGGACTTGTGCAGGCTGTTTGTGAAAATGTTGAAAAGTACTGGTCTTAGAATTGACTGTTGCAGCACACCAATGGAAGCAGGGAGGAAAGGGGATCAGTCCTGGTTGTATTTTACAGTCTGTTGGGGAGAGAGCTATAAAACCAAGTAAGAGCTGAATAAGACAGTGATAAGGAAGACATTTCATTGATAAGGAGTTGGTGGTATACTGTGTCAAATGCTTTTGACAGATCCAGGAACAGGGAGAATATTAGGTTACCATTGCTTCTGTTGGTATTTATGGATTTTGAGAAACTCAGCAGAGCTGTTGTGCTGTGATGTGGCTAAAAGCCATATTGTGTGGGGAGAGCAGTTTGTTGTTTATAAGATGGGTTAGGAGTTGGAAGCGTATGCATCTTTCTAAGATTTTGGACAAAAGGGAGAGAATTGCAATGGGGCAGTAGTTGGAGAGGACTGTGGCTGATCCACCTTTGTGAAGGGGTATAATATGTGATTTTTTTTCGCAAAGTACATAGTTTTCTGTGACAGACCTATTTATGATTTTTGAGATGGGGTATAACAGGACATTGGCAGCTAACTTAAGTTACTTGGGTGGGAGTTTGTCAGCAGCTGGTGCATAGGTTTTCAGTTTTTGAAGGCAATTTTTGATAGCTAAGGTAGTTATTTGGTAGGAAGAAAAAGGGTTATTGTGAGTATTGTTGGTAGGGACAGAGAGAGAGAGAGCTGGGAGGGTAGATTAGATTCAAGTAGACAGGGGTCAGATTGAATGAAGTGTGTGTTGAATTGGGGTTTGTGTCATTGCTTGTGGCAGGAGACAGGGTGCTGGTTTGACCAGGGTATAGCAGATTTTTATAGTTGTCCAGAATTGTTTGGGATTGTGGTGATTCTTGCATTGAAGTGATCGAAAGAATGCAATTTTGTCTACTTTCATCTGTTGCTTACATTGATTTCTAAGTTGTCTAAAAATGTGTCAGTTTTGCTGTGTTCTGTCTTTATAGCATGTCTTCTAGGCTTTGTCTTAATTTAGCATAAGCTGTTTGGTTTCTTTGCTGATCAGTGGAGCAGGGTTACTTTTCATTCTTTTTGTTATTATGATAACTAACTCATTTAGTATGTTAAGGAATGCTTTACTGAAATTGGTAACAGCATTTTCTAGTGGTAGGTTTTTAGAGTATTGTTTGTTAAAAGAGGAGAGTCTATACACTTGTTTTAATACTGAATGTTTGGTGTGTGATTAGTTTTTCTAGTAATAAATGTAGGAAGGTGGTTACTGATATTTTCTGGGAAACAACCAAAGGTGTTTATGTTTGAGGTTGAGGTGGTAAGGATCCAGTCTAGTAGTGAGTGCCTGTTGCTGTGTTTGTCAATTCTAGTGGCTGAGGTGATTACTTTAGTGAAATTGGATAGGTTAATAGAGAGGAGTGAGAGTCATTGTTTACAAGTAAAGAGTCTATATTCACATCCCCAAGTATAATAGTTTCTTTATTTACATTAGTGGAAAACCATTGAAAGAGGTCTTTGAGAATGGGAATATTGTTGCCTGGGGGAATATGTAAGGCAACAACGCAAATAGTTTTGTGTTTGTTCAGGTGTAGGAGGGTAATAGATATTTTTGTAATGACATAGCTGAGGTGACTCAGTGGGTATCTGGTGATGCTTAGTGCATTTTTAACAAAATATAGCCAAGTTTCAGTAATGATTAGAATATCTGAATTTTGTGCTGCAATGCATACATGGAGATCTGGAATTTTGTTGTAGATGCCTCTGAGCCTTATGTGCATTAACAACAGGTTGTGTGTTGGTAGTGGTGGGTACTGATGGGTTAGATGGGGTTTGATTGGTATGAAGGGATTGTTAAGGGTATGAATGAATAGCCCCCCCCCAAGTCTGATAATGATATATGGGTCTAGCCATTCTCTTTGATGTAGCTGTAACTGAAAAGCACCTGAATTCCTAATCTGTAGAGACTGCATGGTATTTTGTAGTTGATGGGTGAGTGTTTGTTAACTAGAAGTATAGCAGTGGGGAAAATAGAGTGAAGGGGAAGGCGAGTGTAGTAGGATGTGGCAATGGGGAGTATGCTTAGTATAATTGTGAGATCAGACTGAAGGAATAGCATATTTTACATACGGTAGAGGAAGATAGAGTTAGCTGAGTGGAAGTTATATGCTATTTTCTTGGAGCAGATTGGGAGAAGTGAGTTAGGTGACATGTGATACAAATTTTCAAGTTGAAGAGTTAGGCCAGTTGAATGGCTCAATGAATTTGGTTGGTTGTTTTGTTGTAGGGGGTGGGGGAATAGAATGATATAAGTTTAGATGAAGTGAGGGTGGCTGAGAATAGGGGGTAGGGTAGGGGAGCAGAGTGATCACAACCATAGTGATGGAGAATGGCTGAGAAAGTGGTATAGCTGCCATAGCTGGAAAAAAATATTTGTAAGCCTGAAAGTTATATAGGAAAAGGCAATAAAATGTTATTGAATTACTGAGAAGACAGAAGAGATTTAAGTGTATTGTGAGTATGCGAACTACAAAGGTTTGTGAAATAGGCAACAGATTGAAGTAGTTAGGAAAAAGAAAGTTTGGAAAAATGAGAAAAGAATCACATTAGATTCTCAAAGTGGAAGTTGCTTGTTTATTAGTGAAAACTTCAGGACATGGAAAAGGGAAGAAGCAAACCAGCAAAGAACTGCCTATATAGGCAAAGAGAAAGAGAGAGTCACTAAAGCAAAGAGCAATTAAGAAAGTGCAGGCTGCCCAAAAGAGCAGAGTGTAGCTCATTAATTAGTGGAAGAGGGGGAAAAGACTAAGGTACAGTGGAGTCTATTTTTGGTTCTAGTTAAAACAGCCAAAAAGCAGACCACTAAGAACTGCCCGGTCACAGAACAGACATTAAGCATGGTACCTTTCTGAACAGAGCATGACTAGGATAACAGAATGAACAAAGAAATTCCTCTTACACTGAATAAAAGGCAAGTTTGTATGCAATTTCAGGCTGGATGATGTTTTTATTTTGCTGTAGTCTTTGGAGTGGTGGAGTGGTTATAGTCCATGACTATCTGTATTATAATAATATTCTATGGTTATCTGTTAACTGTTAAAACAAGATGTATAAAAGTAAAGGAGGCAAAATAGAACAGCATTAGTGCCGAAAGGACATGTTACATATACAGAGAGTAACAGCTAAAGAAAAAAGGATAATTGAAATCACAGTTACAGTACACTGGTAAGGCAGGATCGTTTAATATCAAGAGAAAGGGGCACAGAGAAGGCAAAACAGAATGTGTTCTGTATGTTCTGAGGATTAGATATACAACATGTGACTTCTAGCAAGGTGAACTAGAGAACCAAGGCAGCAGTACTAATCCATGCTGCTATTTACAGAAAGAAAAAATAACATGAGCAAAGAAGTAGAGTCCAAAACAAGTATAAAGAAAACAGTAATCTCTGCAGTAATTCACAGAATGTAAAGACTGGATACAAAAATTATAAAACCAGTTTAGCAATACAGTCAAGCAACAAGTATGTCAGCTTGTCAATGCCAGTGCTACTTAGATGTAGGCAATGTGATATTAGAGTATGATCCTCAGTAAGGCAATGTTGTGCTGTACAAAACTAAATTCCAAGACATATAGAAAACAAACTACTAATATTGCAACTAAGCATGTTGGCTGGAGTAGATTTCAAAAACAGTAAACAAAATGTTAACAACTCAAACTAGGCATAATTCACATTTGAAAGCAAGTAATTCCAGAACACAATATAAACGTGGCATCTACTCTTAAGTCACTACTTGATTTTAAGGCTGGTAAAATAACAGAATTGCCAATCAAGCAGAGCTGAAAATTATATTCAAAAGAACACATTAATTCTAACATTATTAACATATAAACATTTGAACATATTCAAGGATTTAAACGATTTCAAGGCAAGTTTGATGAGCACATATTGCCAGAGAACACAGATAAAAATCACAGTAAACAGAGTTTATTACTTACAGCATTAAGACAACACTGAAACATATTTAATAAGATAAAACATATTCCCACATATTACCTGGCAAGTATGAGTGGCTGAGGGTGAAGTCGAGAACTAAACAGAGAGATATACATCTCATCTTTTCAGAATTTCACAAAATGTCCACATTTGTGCCTATATTTCTATTCTGTTCCTTTGTCAAAATGTTGGCAATCACTTTTTCTGGCAAATTATTGAGGACTGAAGTCAGTAAATAATGACAGACATTTTAGTTTCAGATTTCATATCATCAAGAAAATTCACAATAACACAAAACCTGTTATTCTATCAAATTTTACATTTATAAAAGCAATATTTAAAACCTGTCCCTGATTTTGGGCCATTGTCCCTGCATTATTTTTGGCTTTGACAAGAATTTTTCAACTAAGAGTTAGAAAGGTATACAGAGTACACAGAGGGTTAAAGATTGGGGTTTATTATACTGGTTAAGGTGTTTCACTCATTATACAAAAGGTATTGAGTTTGATTATCACCTTTGGAAGGAAACTGGTTAGCATAGAGTGGCCCATTAAGACAGCTAGCCCAGTAATTAGCTATAAATTTATGAAACCATGAATCTAAAGAAAGGGGAAATTAAACCTTTTACCTGTCTGGACTATATGAAGAGACATGATTGAGCTCACTGAATATGTGTCCCAGGTAGATATGTCCCTAGTCGTAAGCAGCATCCTACTGTCACTCAGAATGATGCCTCAATACAAACAGAAAATGATTGACTTTAATAATTGGCTTAGTTTTTGGTGTCATTCCAAGGGAATCCAGTACTTGACTGCCTGGGAGGACATGATTGACAAACCATGATGTTTTACCAGACATGGCCTTCATTTGTCTCCCCTGGGCTTCAGGCTTCTGGCAAAGGCTCTTGCCTCCCCCAATAGTGCCTTTTTTAGGCAAAGTCATGAGCACAAAGTTACCAATATGAAAAATGCTTCTAAATGAAATTTAAAGGTCATGCTGCTAAATGTTAAGAGTCTTAGCGTGAAACTGCACTCACTGCAAGCATTCCTCACTTATGGAGGATGGTGACATTTGTGCAGTCACTGAAACCTGGTTCAAAGCTGCAGAGTATCAGGTTACTCATCATACCATATTTTCAGACCCCAAATGGAGGGCTAAAAAGCCAAAGCAGGTGGAGTTTCAATATTTATCAAAGACATGCACACCTCCAGGCTAGTCAAACAGTATGACGCACAGGAGACACTCCAAGTGTAGTTAACTGTTGACAAAACACCTATTTAAATCATAGCTAGCTACAGACCCCCAAACATGACTCAGGACACCCACATCACCTTTCTGGACTTACTTGAATACATCAAGATTCAATCCTCTACCCTGATCCTGGGTGACAGACTGGAAGACCTATTCTAGCCCAAACACGAATGCCCAGAGATTCATCAACTTCGTCAATGCCAATGCATTGGATCAGCTGGTCGACACCCCCACAAAAGGTGAATATATTCTGGACCTGATACTAACCAACATGAGTAGCCACTGTAGCAACCCTACAGTGTCATCCTCCATGATACAATCAGACCATAAGCTAATCACTTTTGAAGTCACAATCTCCCTACCCCCATCAGTGTTTCACAGCCACCATCCCTTCAGTAGGAACTATCAGTAATGTCCAAGCCTACACCAAAAAACTATATGAGCACCTACATAGCTGCATGGACTCAGCAATACCTGACAGGACCTAATCATCTTCCTCAAGGAAGAGTAAACCTATCTGGTGGACAGCAGCAATAAGCAAACTCTATAATAAAAGGCAAGAAAATTGCTGTCCAGGACCAAGAAGGAGCAGGTGCCAAGTTGGAAGCAATCTCTCCTTTGTCTGAACAAGCAAATAAAGTCACAGTTGAAACCCTCTAAGGCTAACTCCAAGTCCAAATTGGCCACATCCACTAAGAACAATCACAAGGCCTTCTTCACATACATCTGCAATCTCAAAGGTAACACCCAAATCTGCTCTAAACTGGTAGTCAAGAACACCACATACACAAATGCCATAGATATAGCTAACTTGCTGGCAGACAGGTTCAGTGAAAACTTCACCTCCCTGCCCCCCCCCCCCCATCAGCTCGCAGCACCATTAGGCACCCTATTTAACCATAGTCTGAGCATTGGCTTCACCCAGCTGAATGAAGGACAGCCACTATCATCCCTCTACACAAAGGTGAAGCGTCCACTGACTCAGGCAATTATAGGTCCATCAGCTTAACTAGCTTGATCTGCAAGGGCATGGAACGCATTATCATGGACCTTATAAACAAGGACATCAAAACACTTGACCCCATACAGTTTGGTTTTATCAAAGGGAGATCATGCCTGTTAAACTAGGTCAACTTATTCGAACAGTCACCAAAGCCATGGACAAGGAGAAGATGGCGTACACCACCTACCTTGACCAAGCCAAAGTGTTTGACACTATTCCCCACTGGGGCATAATAGATAAACTCTTCCAGCTAGGCATCAACCTGTATGTTACCAGATGGGTAGCTAACTGGCTCACTGATAGAACCCACTCAGTCAAAATAGGGGAAACCACCTCTAGTAGTAGACCTGTAATGAGCAGTGCACCCCAAGGATCGGTCTTGGCACCTCTCGTGTTTGTGATATACTTTTCTGAGGTGCAATCCAAAACCAGTGGACTGTGGCTGACCAAGTCTGCAGATGACTGCAAGCTGGGTGCTGTCTTAAATTCTCCTAGTGATGTGAACATCCTCCAAGAGGGCCTTACTCAAACTAATGATTGGTGCCAGAAGCATGGCCTCAAACAGAATACCAAGAAATGCATCATTATCCTTTGTGGGGAAAATTACATCCTCACTAATTATTACATTAATAACAACATACTAAGCATGCACTCAATCGTGAGGGACTTGGGCATCCAGGTTGATAGCAACATGACTTTTGACCACCACCTTGTCTTTGTTGTACGGAAGGCTTTCTACATGGCCCACCTCATAAGTAAGAGTATTTCATCCAGAAACAAGGAGCTCATAACATCCCTGTACTCCTCCCTTATCAGACCCATTATTGAGTACAATTCCCCCCTTCGGCATATACCTTGCCAAGCACATGCAGCAATTGGAGAGAACACAGAGGTTCCTGACCAGGAAAATCCAAAGTCTGAAACACCTGTCCTATACAGATAGGCTAATAGCCCTGTCCCTCTAGTCAGTCTTGTACAGACTGCTCAGAGGTGACCTTTGCCGGCCATACAAGGTCATCTAAGACCCAGCCTTGATGGAGTTGCTGCATGTCCGTAAGTCAAACTCCACTTATGCAACCCACATGCAAGGCTTCAACCTGGTCTGTGACATTAATAGAACTTGTTGGTGGGATAGATTTGTGTCCCAAAGATTCCCCTATCTGTGGAATAGACTCCCTCTCCATGTCAAGCAGAGTACCTCACTAGCCCTCTTTAAGAGGAATCTAGATGACTGGATGGGAAACAGAAAATACACCCCTGGAATCTCACCTGTGTCCTTGTTGGACATGGAAAACAGGTGATGAATTTGTGGGAACATGGGCAAACTTCTTGGCTAGGGCTATAAGGGTCTCTGGTCCAATAGCCTAATATCATCCTATGAATCTATGATGTATAAGGGGTGACAATGGTAGTTGCAATTTAAGTATTTATGTCATAGGAAGGATGAGACATTGGGGGGGGAGGGTTAACTGCCTCAGGTGCTAGTTTGTAGGGTCACCCATCAGTGTATGCAGTTTATTACAACAGTGATCACTTTTAATGGTAACTTGTGAACTGTCAAATATTTCCTTTCTTTCAAAAGCAGACAAGTATGACAGTTTACAAGCTGAATTACAATTACTTACAGACAGCAGTGGGAGGTATCAGATTGATATGTTCTCCATGCCAAACTGACCCTTAATAGTTTTGGTTACAATGAAGGGTTTCATTTTTTCAAGACAGATTCAAGTACCACTGCATTCAAGGTAGGCAGAGTGAACAGATGTATTTGAGGAAAAGTATTGGTTTGAACAAGGAAAGGGAAAATCACCAATCTTGTTCTATTTAGGGGGAGCAAGTTAAAGGATCAACAAGGCAAGGTTTTACTTGTTAACAGTGACCACATAACAGTATAATTTACATGGGTTCGTACTCATACACAAGTTAAAATTAGGAATTTGTTCGCATAAAACTTTAATATAATGCTACACAACTTGTTATGAAAGCAAAAAATGGTATAAGTATTAAAACTGCAACAGAAGGATGAATGTTTTATAATGTAATGTAAGGTACAACATACTGATGATCTACAGCTACCTGTTTATATACTATACCAAAAATGTATACAATGAGGTAATCCTTCTAATGATCTAAACCATATCATATTCCCATTTGTTATTGAGGCATTTGCATCAAGCAATTTTACAATCCAGAATATACTTCTGCATGGTCATTGTCAAATGTCTCTCTCTATATTAATAAACAGATGGAATATTGGCCTTTGATTAACAGAGCTTGCAATTTCATTGTCAATGAGATTCAGAGTTATCCTGACTCCTAATATCTTTTTAGTTTGTATCAGCTTGCAAAAGTCCATTTAAAGAGAAAGATGCACTTTATACTCTCATAGAAAAGAATATAGAAGATTATGATTGGGTCGTTGATTTTAACAAGCATATTATATCAAGATTAGGTCACTGATTGTAATCAAATTTTATATATAGAACATCTTTCTTATGTGGTTTTGGTAAAGTGTGTGGATGCAGATTTTAGAGGTGCTTAAAACCACAAGAAAGGGGTGGGGACTGGGAAAGCAGGTTGGAATTTAGGGAGTTAATTTGGCAATTGTGCCTGGATGCCTGCATATTTCCCAGATTAAATGATCATATTTCACTAACCCCAGCTTTGAAGCTAAAAGCTGATAAGTTATAATAAGTTAAAAACTATTAGTTCTCAGGAAAAGACATTTAAAATATGTTTTATATATAAAATGTATGTACATAGTACAGATAATTATATATGTATTTATATATACATTTATATAATGCATTTTTAATACAAGCTGTTGGTAGATAATATGTATAATATGTATTATATGTATATAAGAAAAAAGGGGGAGGAAATGGATTTTATGCATTTTTATGTGTAGACCAATGAAAATGGGTTTATTTTATATTGGTGGCAGGATGTTATGTAATATTGATTCTGATGAAGTTTCCCATTGTTGAGAGACAAAAGCGCTAAATCTACTGTGTTTTTAGTGTGGAACAAACTTTCATTACATTTTTGGACTATACTCTTGTTACAAGTTTGTGGTTTTTGGACTTGAGTTTGGAAACTGCCTTTATTGACTCCGAGGTGTGACCAGCTGGATACTGTGAGTATCCATGTTGTAAACATGTAATTCTTCATTGCCACTGGCAATCCGATCATATTTCTTTATAGTACATGGAGATTTATGTTCTTTATGTGCTACTAATTCATGAGAAATTGCATAGAAAAAGTGGTGTGTTGTACCAGTGTTTAAAGTAGATAAAGCAGTGGGGAAGTGGTTGACATCTTAGATATTCCTTGTATAAGGGAAGCAGTTGTAAGTAACCAAAATACTAGGTGTACTTTAGAAGACATCAGATAGAAATGCAAGTTGAAAGGAAGCCATGTCACACCATGTTGCTGCTCTTGTTTTCTGGTCAGCACTGTCAGCTTTAAGTGCAGACTCGGTGTTAACAGTGCCTAGGGGCTGCTTAACCATTCGCTAAGTTTTGTTTAGATTGGGTCTTGTTCTGTAGTAGCGCTGAACCAGGATATTATTTAAACAGTTAACAATGTCATAACAGCTAATTAATTTAACAGAAGTAGATGTCAAAAATAAAACTTGACTACTCCTAGCCAGATTATTAAGCTAATAACAGGAATTGCATCGCAGGTGAAATATATAAAACAATATTTACATTCTTCAGTTTAAATATCCAGATTGGGTGCATGGCAAGGGTGAAAATTAAAAAAACTCCCTTTTAACTACCTGGCCCCATAAAATGAACCAAAGGATTTTCCCAAATTAAACCCCCCCCCCCCAACCCCAGAAAAAAAGGGTTTTTGGGAAAAAATTTTCGTGGAAGAGGGGGAAAAGACTAAGGTACAGTGGAGTCTATTTTTGGTTCTAGTTAAAACAGCCAAAAAGCAGACCACTAAGAACTGCCCGGTCACAGAACAGACATTAAGCATGGTACCTTTCTGAACAGAGCATGACTAGGATAACAGAATGAACAAAGAAATTCCTCTTACACTGAATAAAAGGCAAGTTTGTATGCAATTTCAGGCTGGATGATGTTTTTATTTTGCTGTAGTCTTTGGAGTGGTGGAGTGGTTATAGTCCATGACTATCTGTATTATAATAATATTCTATGGTTATCTGTTAACTGTTAAAACAAGATGTATAAAAGTAAAGGAGGCAAAATAGAACAGCATTAGTGCCGAAGGACATGTTACATATACAGAGAGTAACAGCTAAAGAAAAAAGGATAATTGAAATCACAGTTACAGTACACTGGTAAGGCAGGATCGTTTAATATCAAGAGAAAGGGGCACAGAGAAGGCAAAACAGAATGTGTTCTGTATGTTCTGAGGATTAGATATACAACATGTGACTTCTAGCAAGGTGAACTAGAGAACCAAGGCAGCAGTACTAATCCATGCTGCTATTTACAGAAAGAAAAAATAACATGAGCAAAGAAGTAGAGTCCAAAACAAGTATAAAGAAAACAGTAATCTCTGCAGTAATTCACAGAAAGTAAAGACTGGATACAAAAATTATAAAACCAGTTTAGCAATACAGTCAAGCAACAAGTATGTCAGCTTGTCAATGCCAGTGCTACTTAGATGTAGGCAATGTGATATTAGAGTATGATCCTCAGTAAGGCAATGTTGTGCTGTACAAAACTAAATTCCAAGACATATAGAAAACAAACTACTAATATTGCAACTAAGCATGTTGGCTGGAGTAGATTTCAAAAACAGTAAACAAAATGTTAACAACTCAAACTAGGCATAATTCACATTTGAAAGCAAGTAATTCCAGAACACAATATAAACGTGGCATCTACTCTTAAGTCACTACTTGATTTTAAGGCTGGTAAAATAACAGAATTGCCAATCAAGCAGAGCTGAAAATTATATTCAAAAGAACACATTAATTCTAACATTATTAACATATAAACATTTGAACATATTCAAGGATTTAAACGATTTCAAGGCAAGTTTGATGAGCACATATTGCCAGAGAACACAGATAAAAATCACAGTAAACAGAGTTTATTACTTACAGCATTAAGACAACACTGAAACATATTTAATAAGATAAAACATATTCCCACATATTACCTGGCAAGTATGAGTGGCTGAGGGTGAAGTCGAGAACTAAACAGAGAGATATACATCTCATCTTTTCAGAATTTCACAAAATGTCCACATTTGTGCCTATATTTCTATTCTGTTCCTTTGTCAAAATTTTGGCAATCACTTTTTCTGGCAAATTATTGAGGACTGAAGTCAGTAAATAATGACAGACATTTTAGTTTCAGATTTCATATCATCAAGAAAATTCACAATAACACAAAACCTGTTATTCTATCAAATTTTACATTTATAAAAGCAATATTTAAAACCTGTCCCTGATTTTGGGCCATTGTCCCTGCATTATTTTTGGCTTTGACAAGAATTTTTCAACTAAGAGTTAGAAAGGTATACAGAGTACACAGAGGGTTAAAGATTGGGGTTTATTATACTGGTTAAGGTGTTTCACTCGTATACAAAAGGTATTGAGTTTGATTATCACCTTTGGAAGGAAACTGGTTAGCATAGAGTGGCCCATTAAGACAGCTAGCCCAGTAATTAGCTATAAATTTATGAAACCATGAATCTAAAGAAAGGGGAAATTAAACCTTTTACCTGTCTGGACTATATGAAGAGACATGATTGAGCTCACTGAATATGTGTCCCAGGTAGATATGTCCCTAGTCGTAAGCAGCATCCTACTGTCACTCAGAATGATGCCTCAATACAAACAGAAAATGATTGACTTTAATAATTGGCTTAGTTTTTGGTGTCATTCCAAGGGAATCCAGTACTTGACTGCCTGGGAGGACATGATTGACAAACCATGATGTTTTACCAGACATGGCCTTCATTTGTCTCCCCTGGGCTTCAGGCTTCTGGCAAAGGCTCTTGCCTCCCCCAATAGTGCCTTTTTTAGGCAAAGTCATGAGCACAAAGTTACCAATATGAAAAATGCTTCTAAATGAAATTTAAAGGTCATGCTGCTAAATGTTAAGAGTCTTAGCGTGAAACTGCACTCACTGCAAGCATTCCTCACTTATGGAGGATGGTGACATTTGTGCAGTCACTGAAACCTGGTTCAAAGCTGCAGAGTATCAGGTTACTCATCATACCATATTTTCAGACCCCAAATGGAGGGCTAAAAGCCAAAGCAGGTGGAGTTTCAATATTTATCAAAGACATGCACACCTCCAGGCTAGTCAAACAGTATGACGCACAGGAGACACTCCAAGTGTAGTTAACTGTTGACAAAACACCTATTTAAATCATAGCTAGCTACAGACCCCCAAACATGACTCAGGACACCCACATCACCTTTCTGGACTTACTTGAATACATCAAGATTCAATCCTCTACCCTGATCCTGGGTGACAGACTGGAAGACCTATTCTAGCCCAAACACGAATGCCCAGAGATTCATCAACTTCGTCAATGCCAATGCATTGGATCAGCTGGTCGACACCCCCACAAAAGGTGAATATATTCTGGACCTGATACTAACCAACATGAGTAGCCACTGTAGCAACCCTACAGTGTCATCCTCCATGATACAATCAGACCATAAGCTAATCACTTTTGAAGTCACAATCTCCCCTACCCCCCCCATCAGTGTTTCACAGCCACCATCCCTTCAGTAGGAACTATCAGTAATGTCCAAGCCTACACCAAAAAACTATATGAGCACCTACATAGCTGCATGGACTCAGCAATACCTGACAGGTCTGTGTCTCGAACAGTTAGTTTCCATAACATCCTTCTTTTAATGTGGCACTATTATCATTCTTCCAGTCATGAGAAATTACCAAACAACAGTTCTAAGAGACATAGCTACAAGCTGGTATGCTCTCTCAAGTAGACTGTGTGTCAACCATTACTGGGGGACATCTCAGTGATACTTGTCACCCCAGCCCAGCACATACTATGTTATGCATGTCGAAAAAGAACAAGGAAAGATACTACAAAACAATGTCAAGTTAGAGGAACCCCTGAATATTTTTAAAAGCAATGTAAATAAATAAATGTTTAGAATTTTAATAAGTATGTCACCAGTGTAAAAAACTGTACATTTTAACAGTAACAAATATAAAAAATGTCTTAGAGAAAATCTTTGTCCCAAAGGACATTTACCATATAATCAAATTCAGGAAAACAGCATAGCTGCACTATCCCGTAATGCAAAACATGACAGATAAAACACATTTATCACCATGAAATGATTTAGGCTAGTTCAGTAACAAGCAGAACTACCTGGTGCCAGAACAGTTGGTAAAGGACAAGAAGACAGGAGGAACATTTCTATCTTAATGTTTCTGTAATAATGAGTTCGCCACAGATAAAGTTCAACATAGAACCAGTCTGAGCCTAGCAGGTGATGTAATTTGCCTGTATCCTGGTCACAACATGTGAAAAATAAATGTATAAAATAGCTAGAAAACAAAAAATCCTAATACAATTACTTTACAAGATGGGTTATCCCAAAGGGAAATGACCATAAAGGCAAATTCTGAAAACAGACACACACGCACACACACACACACACACACACACACATATATATATATATATATATATATATATATATATATATATAAAATGCACTAATTCTTTGCACAAGAATATATATTTTTACATGAAATAATTCAACCTAGTTCATTTTAATTAAAATTACCAGACACTGATTGATTTCTCCATGCAGTCAGAAAGGCTAAGAAAGTAAACATTCATGTTTCACATTCTTTTATGGTTGGTAACAATGACGCAGCTCAGTTGTGAACCAGAACAGAAGCAGTCACTGTTCTTCCATGGCTTTTATTTGTTCACCTTTAAGAGACATAATAATAAAAGTAAAAAAAAAAAAAGAGAGAGAGTAGAGATAAAACTGAATCTGTTGTTTTACAGCAACTATATCCTCCATTTATTTATTCTGGGATTTCTTTCTTTCGCTCTAGTTCTTTTTATAAGGCAATCAAATAACATCTGCTTTCGAGCAATTGGAGTAATGACTGTTCCACCCCCACCCCCCCACCCCGAGACCAGACTCAGCCCATGCGTGTGATTACAGATAAATTATAAAGCATATGCATAACTACGCTGTTTAGACCATTGCTGACTTTCCAGAAAGAAACTTACAACACCATGCGATTTGGCTTAATGCTGACTGAATCAAACTATTTCATGAGAATCTGCATATATTTCTGCTAATGCTTTACACTGTAAGATATGCACAGTTACGATGTTTTCCAGATTTTGAAACTGTTTGCATTGGATTTCCCCAAAGTAGCTGATTTATTGTCCCTTTTCTTTTTCTAATATTTAATAATGGGAGCCAAGTAACATTTGCTCTGCTATGCTGGTTTCTACAATTTAACGCCTTAACTAGTACCTTGCATCATTAATTCTTGCCACTGAATAGTGAATAGTGTTTATTTATTGTGTGTGTGCAACTGCATGTGGTTTGTGTATGCTAGGAAGCACTAATTGCATCTTTCTCAGTCAAAAATGAACTATGGCCCATCAATAAGCACAACACATGTAAAACACGTGTGGTAGCCAGCTCAGCCTTTATTAACTGCATTTATAGATACTTTGGTTAATATTAACCAAGTTTGAATTTTTTCCACATGAATTAGCATAATAAATATTAATTATGTAACCTATGTTCAATACATCCAGTTATTTGAAGTGCTTACTTTTATATTTCCACCCTTTTTATTTTGCTTTATTTTTCTCTGGCTTTTATTATGTTGTTTTCATAAGGCAAAGAGTAATTGGAAGACTGTCACATGACTGATTATTCCCTGGATGAAGGTTCAGCTATGTCAATCCTAGCACCACTAAAAGGGATAAAACACACTGCAAAAGTCAGCATTTTGCTAAACTATTATTGAATTTTTCATGTTCATTCCCTCCCCCAATGTGCCTGCAAATGTTGAGCCCCCACCCCCAACTTCCTGGTGTTTGAGGCCACCAAACATAGGAAACAAGTGTTAGAGCAAGAGCCCTCTGGGGAGAGAGGAAGATTTATCTTTCTGTTTTAACTCCTTCCCACAGCATAATGCCCGCTTTGCTTGCATGCACCACAGCACACACTCTGTGTCAAGCTACAGCGTAAAGCTTACAGTCCTGTGCTTCAAATTCCTGCTCAGATAGTACACCTAAAGTCTAACCTGCAGGTGTCACTCCTGCAGATGATACATGCCAACCATTCTCCCCAGGTGGGAAATCTGTCTTCAGCTCCTTACTGAGTCCTTTCTTTGGCTGATTCCTCCAGTGCCCAGACCATTAATCAAACCCAGGTCATCTGGGCTATAATCACGATTTTCTCCCTTTACATAATTCAGTATGACAATTATTGCTAAATATTGTTCTGGTGTGTAATGATGCCTCCATTTCAGCATATGAATTGAAACTGTGCTGCTTTTTAGGAATTTAGTTTTGTAGCTAATGTCCTTTAATATAGCCAATTACAGCCAATTACTTGAAATGATTACTTTTGTGTTTCCAAACTTTTTACTTTGCTTTTTTTTTTCCTCTTTGACTCTTATCATGTTTTTTCATAAGGCAAAGAGTAATTGGTACATTGTAGTCTAACTGATTATTCTCTAGGTGAAGATTCAGCTGAATTTCAGACAAATATTACGTCCTTACATGTGAAAGCTGCCCTTTGTTGGTTATATTGAGGAACCCTATTTATGCAGTTCTTTACACTGCTGAAGCACTCTGATTTTTTTCATTTGAAGTAACATGTATTGCTCATGATGACATAATGTGCATTATATGATATCTGCATTTATGAAATTCTTTAAGTATATATGAGAAGAGCACAGAAGCAACTACCCTACTATCAATAAAAAGAAAATGCCATAAAAGAAATAATCTGTCAGAGACTATGCAAGCCTCATGATGGTAATAACTTCATAATATGTGCATAGGTAAGTAAGTGCTGGAAATAAGTTCTGTAGCAGAATATATGCCAGAAGAAGGCAAACTGCATTCATGAGTATCCCTCACCAGTTCTGGCATAAGACAGACGTGCTGTCGAGAAGATATAATGACGTCAAAATCATATTATATATAATAAGTAAGAAAGTGAAATAGCTTCTAAAGCCCTAACAGATTTCTTCAGAGTGACAATTGGATCACCATGTTCATCCCACAGATGGAGGCTGCTTGTCCTCATTGCTTTTTCTGGAAAATGTCCAAATCCGTGAAACAGGGATAATACCATTCTGTATGTTGGAAGTAGCTACTAAGGGCATTTAGCAGTTAGGCTCCTATGCAGTGAGACATTCCCCTTTATTACATTTGGTTAAGGATACATGTCTGAAGTGACATTCAGCTGCAGACAGCATACGGCCATTGCAAATTCAGTGTGGCACAGAGAAGCATGCAGTGCCCTGCCCTCAGCTTTAATAACCAAGTGGACAGAAGGGAAATAGTATCCATACCCCCCATGTTTATTGAGGCTATGGACGTCACATTCCATGCTTCAATTTTCCTTAGGGAATTTGTAACAGCTATATGTTTCTGCAGCTGAATGTCACTTCAGCCATGTATCCCCAACTAAATGCACCACAGGGAAATGTCTCACTGCCTAGGATCCTGAACCCCGTTTCTTACTTTTTAGTCACAACCATATGAGCTAGCTGCCCTGGAAAAGGCTACCTTCTGCCTTATCTCATTGTTAAACATCTGACACATATATTCTTTCTCTCCCTCATGATGCATACAGTGCCAGAGGAAATAGATTTTTTGACTATTCTTTCTATTTCCAAAGTTAGACACATGAGTACTGATGCTAACCAGAGGACTGTCTCTTTACTCCCTTATTTGGAAATATGTTTTGTGGAAGAAGTAGAACAAGAGATAAGAGTACCTAGACAAATATGGTTACAGTTCCAAAATAGGCTTTATTAACAGACTGAAGTGTAATCTTGAAAAGATTGCATCTTGTAAAACACAAGAACAGATGTGCTCAATGGAAATATAATCACCAACATTGATAAAGCTTAATTATGTTGATCAAGAATTCCTGATATAATGACTATGTACATTAGAAGTTATTCTAGTCCCTGCAAATATTCCAGGACTACCTTCCTGGCAAAAAATGCTGGATAAAATTAATGGATGCCTATTAGGCCACATTTTTCCTGCTTGGGAATTTATTCAGGATTCACGCTACAGCCTCATGTGTTCTAACTATAACCCAACACTAGAAATAAGCTTAACTCTAGCTTATTCATATGTTATAATGAAACCAAAGTCTTCCTAAGAGGTTCAGTCATTCAGGCAGATTAACATCACAAGAACAGGACCTTGCTAAGGAAAATAAATAGCTCATCCCAAACCATGCCAAAGTAAACACAGCCAGAAGCAGTTGCAAAGTTTTTGGTACAGATGTCCAAATGAATAAATTATCAAATGAACAGGTAGTAGCAATGGTACCAAGACTAATAATGTAAAAAACAGTTTCAGACAATTGGGTTTACTGTTTGATTCATTTCTCTGCATGGTCCTGTTATCAATGGGTTAGTCAAAAGGATATGTAGGCTACTCCAGGCAGTTCCAAAACACTGAGCATGTTTCTTTGTCTGAATGTACATATGGCTCTGGCCAAAAGAGCGCTTATGGCCAAGATGATGCATGGTTCCTCCTCTGTGTGATCTACTTTGTGTGTGTATATATATATATATATATATATATATATATATATATATATATATATATATATATATATATATATATATATATATATATATATATATATATACCCCTTGCCTCTAGATTGCTGTAGGGGCCCTGGAAGAGTAGATGGGCTGCAGAATACAAAAAAGTAAAAATGTATAATTTAGATAGCAACCTACAACTTTTGTAACATGAAAACTGCCCCAGTTATGACACAACATATTGCAATACAAATCTATTCAAGATCCTAGATCCTGACATAATACATTTTATGATAAGTGCCATTCTTTTTCTGTACTAATTCAACAGCTCTGAGGTACCATTCTAAAATAAAGAAAGAAGACCCTGAACTTAAGAGATTTTAGAAGGCTGTTGAAAAGCATGCATGAAATTGCCAAGTTATTCCATACACTGTGTCCAGGACTTAAACAGCAGTGTCGTGAGGTGCTAAAGGAGAGTGGGGGATGGGTGGGCTGATTATATATACGCTAGGTCATCTAAAATTAGTTGCTTACGTCTGAATATCTAAAATACTGTATTACACTTATGTTTTAAACTAGGGTTTACATGTAATCTACCATGTTCCCAGAATACAGGCTGAAAAGATTCATTTGACTGCAAATGTGTCTATAAAGTTGTAATGTAATGCATTATTCATGTAATATTTTATATATGGTTTTCATGTAATCTGAAATGTGTCTTTGGCTAAGGCTGAAAACAAGTCAATGACAGAGGGCATTATATTCTAGATGAATTAAAAACTTTGTAAATTGATAATTTGCTACATTATTTGTACTATTTCATCTGCTGTTGCTGTGGCATCTGCTGTGTGGGCTTTGTAATGGCTGAAAATGGATTGTTTATTGTATTGTATAACATGCTAACTAAACTACGAAATGTTGTGCAATTGTGTATTGTACTGTTTTATACTAATTGTGTATTGTACTGTTTTATACTGTCTGCCATGTTTCTGTTTTCCACGTAACAAGCCATATAGATTGTTTTTTGGATGAAGGGGATCAGCATAACTGAACCCACCCAGCCAATGACCAAGTAAATAAACTGCTTTCTAAATTATAACTACTATCACTTTAATTATTGTCTTTGTTTTTAATTTTAATATCACAAGTCAAATAAAAGTCAAACTTTGTTTTAGCTAAATGCATTTAAAAATCCTAAATATTACATAATAAACAATTAAAATACAAGAAAAAATAACAGTCAAAACAGCTACACTCAGATAAATAACTATATACTAAATCGCCCCTTATTAAGTTATGTATTTGGTCAGCACAGGGGTGCAGCAGGGGTCCACTACTATTCCTCAGACATAACTGCATGGTAATTGGTTGCACAAAACTAGTGTTTTAAGTATGCACCCTTGCAGGTGAGTTACCTTTGTGGAATTCTGAACTGCACAAAATCACAGACATTGTCTTATGTAAGGGGCAAGCCTCCCTGCCCCATCCCTGCAAGTACTTCACTGCCCCCCCCCCTTGCATTGTTATTCTCATTCTGAGGTCACTCCAATTCAGAGAAAGTGACCGTGTGATCTTTACATCGAGTTCACCTCCAAACACATTGCTACAAAGTATAGTGAATAAAAAAAAGATAAGCAAACAATTTAGCAAGCAAGCATGCTCACACAAAATATAAATGAGAACCTTAATGCTGATTGCCTGAGAGGAATCCATGCAACAGTTTGTATTGCTATCTCATAGCACTTTGTTTAACTGTTCAGTTCCTACATGGGCTGCCTACTGCACTGACCATGCAGGTCCTTCCTCTGTCAACCACTCACCATGAAACTTGTTCTCTTATTTTAGAGTGTAAAACATTGTATGTACCTAATGGCAGACACTCACATTTTCAAAGGTAATCTTGCTGATAATCCTCAGATAAGAGGTGGGTTATAAAAACGTGTATCTGGTACATTGCAGTGATATTTTTTTATTTACATTCTTGACACATCATCAGATGTTTATCTACAATCTTGGTTCATCATTGATAATTTATCTACGTCCTTGGTGCATCATAAAAGCTATTAAAATTCCTCTAAATATATCATATCTATACTACTCACTAAAAACAAAACTTCACAGACTACATATGCAGACTAATGACACATACACTCCAAAATACCATAACAGAAATCAGCACTTCATTTCATGTCTTACAAAAGTAAAATGAAAACAAAGTAAAGCAGAGGTAAAACAATATGCTTCAAATGTATTTTCAAAGGCACACCACTCAACAGTCACAAATAAAATTTGCAAAGTTTACAGATCTGCATCAGTTTTGCAAACAGCTATTCTGCAAGATATAAGAATATAAAATGCATGTCAACTCATTACATCCAGTTGAGTTACAGAAGTTAGTACTCTAACTTGTATTATGAGCCTTTGACAAAATTGTTATACCTTCAGAGTTCCAATAAATGCACATACTTCTAAACCGTAAGAGTTACTAAAGCAGAAAAAATGCCAAATAGTTCATCCTGAAGTAATATTTACAGAGGTCACTTTTACTGGAGTCTTGGTCATAAACTGGACTTTATAAGACACAATAAATAAATTAGAAAGTAAATAATATTTTTGTAATATTTTGTACAATTTAAGCTACTCACATATTGTCAGAAGGATTTGGTTTATTTCCTTGTGAACTTTCATATGCTACGCAGCTCTGTCTATGTCACCTTACTGAAATAAAGCAATATGAAAATTATTACCAAATATTCTGTCTCTTTAGCAGCTATTTGACAGAGTGAAACATTAATGCAGTTGTTTTCACCATAGTGTAAATTTTAAGATGAAATATTTAAAAAGCTTATATGTAGCATGATTTTGTAATCATTAATATAAATATCAACAGCCAACATTTAATATCTGAAGGCATCACTGGGATGATCCTAAAGAAACTCCTGCAGATATCTTTAACGTTTTATGAATTAACATTTCTAAGCTATGAACCAGCACCAGACTAAACAAGACTAAACTGTAAAACAGCTGAACAAGTTCTGAGTATTTAATTCAAAAGTTAAAAGTCAACAAATTTAACTTAATAAAAATCAGAAAAACTATCAAACAAACCTCATTTCTGGTTGAAGCTGGCTGAAGCCAGCTTGCATCTCCTTCTAGTCTAATCTTTATCTGCAATGTGCTTCTTCATTCTAGAACTTTACAACCATTGCAGTAGTACCTGGACTGGTTGTCATGTCAAGAGGCAAAACAAATAGCATACATACAAAAAAAGAGGTTTAATCTCCTTCAGGTCTACATCCCAGCTGAAAGCTGCCCAGAAGGACTATGTATCATAATATGCAAATCACTATAACCTGCATATTAGCTTTATGTAGTAGCCCAATAACATACTGTTAAAATTAACTTTAACAGTATGTTATTGGTCTACTAGATCAGAATTAAATATATATACATATTCTCAACACATTTTTAATAAATTAACTTTCCAACTTTTAGAATCATTCTTAGCTCTGTAAAAATTGATATCTTTCTGTTTTCTTAGTGGTCTATCATATCTGGAGAATCTACAAGAACCATTTACGGTGGGCATCTTGTCTTAACTACTGGGACAGTTCCTGAAGTACTACAGCTTTATTTGGAGTCACAACTTCAGGAGATACTCTCTGCATCTCTTGCCTATTATAATGTTCTTTGTCAATTTGTTTGCAAAACAACTGGCTGTGGCAATTCTGGTTGCCAGTCTTCCTGGAACTTAAGTTTCAATTTTTTTGTTTTGCACATATGCATGTGATGACTTCTATATGGCTTTTCATCTTCTACATGAACTAAAAAGCATTGTGACTTGGCTGCTTTACCTACTTCTTCAACTACAGATTGTGGTCTTCAACAGTGCTTTTAGGTTCTAGCTTTTACTGCCGCCTGTACATCTGATAGTCCAGTTCCTATCACAGTAGTATTTTGAGTCAGATCCTTCAACCATTTTGTTGACATTTAGTTGGTTTCCAGCAACGGAAATATAGCTGAAAGTATTCAGTCTACTTTTAATTATTCTGTCCACAAATGGTGAGAGGCAGTGTCTCTGTAATTTTGTATAACTGCATTCAAAAACAGCAAGATGACAATCATTATAGTTATGCTACAACTAATTCACTTGAAATTCTTCACTGCTGGGATAGTTCTTTCTGCTTGTTCATTGGTCTGAGAATTGTGTGGACTTGTTATGACATGGCTAAACTCCCACTCATGCAGTGGCTTCTGTATTTTGACCACTGTCAGATATGACAACTACACACGCACACGCACACGCACACACAGCTACCTGCATGTCTTTAAAACTCACTCGACCACAGGTAGGACATGTAGACTCCGCACAGAAGGCACTCCAGTTCAGTTCTCAGCTGGAGTGCCTTCTGTGTGCTGTCTGTATGTCCTCCCTGTGGTTGAGTGAGTTTTAAAGACATGCAGGTAGGTATATGTGCATGCGCCTTCTGTGAAGGTTGGGCGCCGGGCTGGCAACTTGACACCATAAAAACTTCACTGCCAATCAATCTGTGGACTGGTGATCTTCTGTGGTGATCCCTAACAGGAGAAGCCAAAAGACATTGCTTGCTTTGTCAGATATGACAACTTCAGGTATCCCCATTCTCAACCATATAGACTTTAATCAAGTTTGTGATTATTGTATTTGTTGGGTTTATTATTTTAGGGAACATAGCATAATAATAATGTAAACATATGACAAACATGACTTCCTTGAACCAAAACAAATCAATGCCCACTCAGCTCCAAGGATGACCCAGAACTGGGTAGGATATCATTCCTTTTTCAGAATTAGTATCATGATACACACTGCAGACTGCATTTTTTTTACTCTTTGTCCTTTGTCATTCTTGGCCAAAACATAATAACTCTTGTTCTTTGTACTTTATTATTCTCTCATGTGTTTATTTTCCTCAGCTACTTGGAAGCTATTATTTTGTCATCTTTAAACAGTAAGCCCTGGATGCAATTCATTTCAACCTTGAGGCAAACATAATACTGAAATTGATTTCTCACCGATGATAGTTTTCAGACCAGGTTTCCATTGTTACATCATTCAGCAGCTACCATTTCCATGGCAATATCAGTACATCTCTCGATTGCTCTTTACTTATTCTTATATTTGTAGTAACAGCAGCCTTCCCTAGTTAATCTGTATATCTTCTAGCAAATCCTCATGATTTACTCCATTCAACATATCCATTATATGCAGTTCCTTTGTTTGCTTAGTGCATCACTTTCAGATCGTACTTCTGGAGATTGACATTATCTACAATCTCACAGGTGCTTTGTGCAAACATTTAGTGAATATTCTTTGGAAGGGGTTTGTGGTCAGTTTCCATCTGAACATTTTATCATAGATATATTCATGGAATTGTTCATATCCTTAGTCTGTTGGTAATAGTACCTTTCTATCTAATTATATCTCTTTTGTGCATTGTAAATGCTCTTAATACATAGGTAACTTGTCAATTCTTTTGGCAGATCATCAGTACTATACTATTCTAACTGGTATCTAATTGCATTATTCAGTGTGTGTGTGTGTGTGTGTGTGTGTGTGTGTGTGTGTGTGTGTGTGTGTGTGTGTGTGTTTTCTGGTAGTGGAAAAAAGCCGTTCTATAGATAAATAGTTACTCTTTGCCTTGCAGAGAGTTGAAGTCTTTATTTTTCTTTCTTTCTTTGGTCTTCACCTGTTTTACACTTTCTTTCTTTTTAGTCAAGGGGCACCCCTTGGGGACTTTGACTCTCCTAGCTACCACTCCATGGTACAGTAGACAATGTTTTCCTTTATTCACTTTTTTCAGACATTGTGGATCAATGCAAATGTAAATATTGCATTTCTTTGCAATATCACCCAAGCTCTTACTGCTTTTTAATAACGCCTAAGCTTTCAATTCTCTTAATTTTCTGTTCAATTTCATTTCTGAGTACAGGACTGATACTGCTGGCAAAGTTTACTAAGCCTGTGAATAAATCAGAAAAGTCATGTTGGATATAATTGCTGCAGTTTTATATAGTACCTGACATGTCTCTTTGATCACGTGATTAATTTTGAACACAAATGGTGTGGGTGCTTTTACACTGTGAAATCAGTTTTCAGTTCCTTGCATCCTACACAACTTAAAATATTAGGATAATTCATTCATAAGTGCTACTATATGAAAAAGAATTTGAAAAATAAGCCAAATTGTTGTGTTCCACTTTCCTCCCACAACTCAACAATATAGCATAGGTAAATTAGTGATCCCCACGTTATCCACTGGTCTGCATGCCATGTGTGTGTGTGTGTGTGTGTGTGTGTGTGTGTGTGTGTGTGTGTGTGTGTGTGTGTGTGTCTATGTGGTGTGCATTCTGTGCTAATGAGTCCCATACAAATTAGCTTCACAGTCTTGCACCCGCTGCATGTTTTGTTCACGATTAATTCATAGCCTTGTTCCCATGGAGTGCCAGCATAATCTTTGGCATCCTGAAGCCCTGATCTGGATTATTTAGGCTGTCAAACATTGAATGAATGTGAATAATTTTTGACATAGTAGTGTCATTTGGTGGACAGAATAGATTACCAATGCATACAGAGCTCCCCTTCATTAATATTCAAATAAATTAGAAATATTTTCTTAAACATTTTACCTTCTGCATGTGTCTAATTTAAACTTAATGTTTTGTTCATTAAGTCTCTGTGCTTCTTTCCAAAAATCCATGTTCTATTCTTGTCTGAATACCCATGATGCAGGTACAATTTTACTGTATCAAGTAATTTCACTTCAGTGATACCAACAAAATACCTTATTTTGTTTCTGTTCCATGATATTAAAATTATTTTAAAATATTTGTTTTTCTTTTCACACACATTGGAGAAATTTTCTTTTTAAGCATACATTCTGCAAGACTGACAAGATCTCCTCTCATACTTTTAGCCACACCTATTATAATCTTGAATTAAAACAATGTAAGCACTCTGGCCCCCATTGTGTAGTCTTACCTGGCTTTCTTCCTTCTAACCATAACCTTTTTAAACTTCTTCGGTCTTCATTTGTTGTTTTTGCCTTATTGTTTGACTCACAGTTTATTTTGCACACATTCTTTGTCTTAATTCTTTTAACTGTAATTTTACTTGCTTGTTCAAATACACATCTTTTGATAAGGTCATGCTTATTTCTTTAAAAAGCCTGATGACATAAAGTGCTGTATTTCTTATTACAAAATCATGTAAGTCACCAAATTCACAGTCATTTGCTATATTTTTGTGGTACAGTAGTTCTACGCATCTATAATATTTGTGCACTTCTAAAGAGTAATAATAAATAGCAAATTCTTCTGGGTTGACAACACTGAGTTTTTCTGTAAGAGTTCCTAAATTTTCTTTCTTTTCTTCAAGAAATGAGAAAAGTTAAATCCTTCCATGGCTTCTTCCAATACAGTATGAAGGTATTCACCTCACAGTATCTCTTAATCTACCTCCATTAAAGTATTAATAGTGTCTAATGTAAGAGTTCCCAGGTGGTGCAGTTTATCCACCATACCTCCAGAATTAACTGTACTTATTGGTTCAAGACACAGACATTCTTGAAAGGAAATATATTACTTCAGTTCTGCAAATAAATGGAAGTACAAGTAAACAACTGGACTGGTGTTCCACAGCAAGATTTGTTAATTGAAAGGGCACATCAAGGGCACATTAAGTATATGCTTCAAACCTGACCACAAGAAAACAGCCAATACCTATATTTGTAAAGATGCACTCATACCTGCAGAAGGAGTTGGGCCTGACAAAACTGTGGAAAAGGGGAAAAACTAAACAGAGCAGAGTGTTTTTGGAAAAAAATTATTTACTGTATACCAGGTAGAAGAGAAGCAAATTTATCTCAGAAATCAGAGAATGTTGAGAGGCATGTAAGAAGACTGTCTTCAAAGTAGACTTTTTTGATGAAGGACATGCTAAGAAATAAAAAGGCTATGGAGGAAATAAAAAATGTTTATCCAACACAAAGCGAGTCAGCAAGCAGAAGGGGACTCTACTTCTCATTCTTCTGACAATAACACTCATAAAAATAATTTGCCAGTGAAGCATTTTACAATTTTTTAAAGAAAAATACTTGAGAGACAGAAAAGGCATAGGAATTGACTAAAAAAATCAGAAGTACATTAACCTTATATCAGTGTCTAGTGTTTGGAGATTAGTGAATAAATGTGAACTTATAAAACATCAATCACAATTGAGAAATATGGCTTTAAAAATAAAAGTGGCTAAGAAAAATGGACTTTTGCTGGCTTGTTTAGAAGGACACTAAAAGAAAAAAGAAGCAACTGTAAATTCAAATTTTGTTCTTATATGTATTTGTATAAAACATTCCATGATATAAACTGCATGCTATATTGTAAAGCAGTTTTGTATAGTGTGCAATCAGCAGTATTTTAAATGATGAGGGATTTCTTTTCAGTAACTGTTATATGAGTTAAAATATTAAAGTAAACAAGTACCTTTTTTTAATTGTAAGAAATATAGGTTTTACAGTATAATACAAAAATAAGGTGGGACAGAAGTAAGCTTACGTTAATGTAATGCTGTGATCTTGGGCTGCTAAGGAGGGGGTGGGTGCAAAAGGGTACTGATTTCATTATATGTAGAACTAAGGTAGATACCTATAATAATAAACTTGGCATAAGCTATAAACATTGTAAGCAAATTGTCTTTAAACTAAAATGAAAGCCATGAAAATATAGTGTCTTGCATCTGTAAAGATGTTAACTGACTGTATTAATCACCTTGCCTTACGGTATAAACATTTTAAGCAAATTGGATTAAAAATAAGATAAAATAATGAAAGCCATGACAAATGCAGTGTCTTGCATCTGCAAAGATATTTGTTTCTTCCATTAACAAAGCTTCTCAGTAAGAGACAAGAAGTCTGCAGCTGAAGGCAGATAGCCAGGGGAAGTTTGTATATTCTATTCAGAGTAAAATTTGCGCTGTGTGCAGGTGCATGCAATTAATCTTGAGAATTCTGAGCATTATTTGTTGAAGGAAATATGCAATTTAAAGGTACAGTGACAAGCAGTTCAGTGAAAAATCAAGACTGAAATTATGGGGAATAAATAAGAGATAGTAGTCTCCCCAGCAGCCTTAATACTTTAATGCACTTAACAGAACAGTACAGAATTCAAGCTGCTTTTCACATCTGGCAGAGGAATAGAGATAAGAAAAGAACAGTCAGCAATAGGTGCAAGTGGGAACAAAGGCTGTAACATTCACTTTAGCTTGGGTGAACTTAATTTTACGTTAGGTTATGCCTGTGGGTGTGGTTGTCATTTTGGGGCAATTGTTCCATTCTGGAGTGTAAAACTTAATTTGCTGCAAATGTGCATAGTTTTGTGTGTTTGTTCTAAATTAATAGATGAGTGTTTTAAAAATATATTTAGTTTTTGTTTGAGGGATTTTATTAATGCAAAAAAGTATTGAGAAATGTGACATAGGTTCAAATGGAAATGAGAAGAAATAACTGTATAAAATATCAGCCGGCCAAATATTAGTGTGTTTTATAAGGCAAAGTTGGAAATACACTCTCCAGAAAAACTGTCACTTATAATTAGTGGAAACAATAGCTTTTTATCATAATGGCTACTCTAGCTATATTATCTTGGAATATAAATGGCCTTACAGGTCTGACAAAAAGGAAAGAGTATTGAATTGTATTAAGAAATGCAGAATGCAAACAGCAAAACTGTATGAGCCAGATTTAGAAACAAATGAGCATGCGAATTTGACAAATAAAGGATTTCAGGATAGATGTTTATCAGAATTTCAGAGAAAAAGGAAAACAGGGAGGGGGTAATAATACTCATTGCTAGAGGAGTGCCAATAGTGATAGAAGAGGAAAAAAGACAATAATAGTAGATCTGTGGTAGTAATAGATATAGTGAATTTGTAGTAGTAAAGGAGTATTGTCAAAGGAGGAGGATTATGCTGGCATACATTTATATTCCACCAAAAACTGCAATTATGGAGCTTAAGAAAATTTGAGAAGAAATAACCAGCTTTCAACAGGGAGTATTACTTATAAGTAGGGACTAGAACATGATTTTAAACAATAAGGATGTATAAGGGAGACCTAAAATGGAAAATATAACAAAACAGGGTATATTGCTGAAGGGATTTATGAAACTATTTGGTATAGAAGATGTGAATTCAGTAGTAGGAACTCAAACATAATTTGCATCATTATCCTCCAAGGTGTTTTACAGGAATATGTGCATTTAATTGAAAATCTCTACACACACCTAATAACTATTGTAACAAAGGGAGATACTGCCAGCCCAGCTATCTGGAATTTTGTAAATAATTATATGTCATTGGTGAATATCGAAATGATTTGTGTAATATTCTTGTGTTACAAATGTATTAGAACTGTATGTCATGTGTATATCAAACTAAGTTTGTACAGGCATCTCCATTGAAAAGATCATTTATAAAGTTGCTTGTGCTTAAAATATAACCACAGTATGCCCTACTGAAATAGAACAGAAATGTACATGCACTATTGTAACTGTTTAAATGTATATATTTTAACAGTGGAAACTGGAATATAAGATGTTAAACTCAGTCTAGCAAAACTTCAGAAATAGCTGAAATTAAATTACTTTATGGCAGATACAGACACAATGTATGTACTGAGAAACTTTCTGTATTGTGTTTGGAGTGAACTAATTGCTACAATTGTTTTATGACTTCCAGCATCTGCCAAAAATCTGAGGTCTATGTATTTTCACAGGAAGATGCTAAATACTGCTAGCTTCCAGAAGTGGGGGTTTCACCTGGGTTAGAGTCAGATGACAAGAAATTATGTCATTTTGCAAGCTATCCCAGCAGTAATATTTGAGATATTAATTTGAGAGGTCTCTTAGAGAGACACAGCATTCTGTATTCTCTCTTGGACCTGACAACAACTAGAAGATCCATTCACCACATCTGCCTTGCTCCAATTAAGTTAACTAGGGTATAGTAATTCCCTTAGATTCAGTCAGGAACACAGTGAAGCATAGTTTAGATGTTTTTCTTTATTTATTTGAGACTGTCCTGCAATGTTCTTTTAAATAGTTCCAGTGGTTTTGAACTCCGATGTCACTGTGAATATATACTGGGTATTTTCTTGTTCTTTTTGTTATTTATTATTAAATATATTTAAACCTTTTATTGTTGCTGATCTTTGTATGTGATATTTAAGTTTTAAGAGTACTTGTATATTTATTTGGTGACACTGTGGGTCACTCCTAATAGCCTTGCTCTGGTCAAACTACCATTTGTATTAGTATTAATATTACACAGTAAGATTGGGCACCCTTTGTTAATGGTCTTAAAGTAGCTGATATAAATTGTCCAGGGGTGGCTCATCCTATCAGACTGCAGGACTGCAGCCCTTCCAGCAAGATAAATAACATTTTGTAAATAAAATAATAAAATATAAATTATTTTAATACAATAATTTATTATCTGGCCCCTGCTTATTTAGCTACGAGTCCGACTGACTCACTGAAGTCCCAGAACTCAAACTGCGCATGCTTGCCGAGTTCCGGGTAAAAAAAAATGTAGTTTTTCTGTAAATCCAGATCCAGACTGCTGTAAAAGCAGTCTGGATTAATGAGCAAAGGCATCAGTGTGATGCCCAGAAATCCATGCAGTTTTATAACCGCAGAGAAATGGAAGGGGCTCGGACTTCCACGTCCACAGACACGTACATGACGTGATGGGCTGAATGGCTATTGGTTGGTTCTCGCACTCTTCCCGGGCTTTATGTGCTGGGAAAAGTGTGAGAACCAAACAGTAGCAACCGGTGGGCACTGACTGAGTCAACTTGTTTGTATATTTGCAATTTGAATTGCATAACATTGCATCGGAAATCGGTCATCCTGAGGACCTGAGGCTAATACTGAATTTTTTTTTAATTCGTTCAATTGGACTATAGTGAGTGAGTATTAAGCTGAGCTGACAGCTCACTGAGAGACTGAAATAAGTAAGTGACATTTTCTTTTCTTGGTGGAGTTGTACTGTCTGCAGTGACAGTCTCTTTATGCTAGCATGCTGTAGGTAATCATCGGTCTTTATTCTGGCATGCTGTGTATTGACAGCATACCTTTCAACTGTCCCTGATTGACTCAAATTTTGGCTGTGTCCCTCTTAATCCCTCCTAAAACTAATGACTTTTGGAGGAAAGGTGGTGAATTACATTTGAATGATGACAGTAATTAAGAGTTATAGACTTCTTTTACTCCAGAAAGAGTATATTAATTCTTATGTTCTGATTCTGTCAATGTCTACTCTCAAGTTAATAGCATTAATATTTTGAAAGTGCCCCTGATTCTGTTGAAATTTGTCCCTGACTGGTTGAGAGCTATGAGACAGTATTGTGGACATGGTGCTACTACTGTCTTCGGTTTAGTGTCAGCCACTACAATCACAGCGATGTGTGCAAGTGTGCTGAATGCCAGTTATCACTTTAAATGCAATTAATGTGATTTTGTGCAATGCTAAATGTATTTGGATCATCAATGCTATTTCTGTTTTCTAGTAGATATTACACTGAAGTAATGGAATATACGTGCATGCCAGTTATCACTTTAAACGCTGATTTTGTGCAGTGATAAATGTATTTGTATCATCAATGCTATTTCTGTTTTCCAGGACAGATATTACATTGAAGTAATGGAATATACTTGCATTATTTTCTATGCATATGTACTGCTGTGTCAGATACAGTAAGCAGTTGTTGGACGGTGGTATATAGGTTGAGGGCAGCTAGATTGTAAAGTATTAAAATGTAAAAGTTCAAAAGTATTTTATTAATACATCTATTTATTTTAATACTTAAGGTGGACAACTAATAAGTTAATTCTAAGACATTATTTTAATATTTTGTTTGTGAGGGTGAGGTTTTGTGGAAAATACATGCCTTTACAAGTGGGAGGGATGATATTTTATTTGTACCCATTCATTAGTTGTTATCTTAATTGTATGTATTTAAGCTGCTGGGTATGCATTTCTTAAATTGTTCTGAAGAAGCCTGACAGAGTTTGGGTGAAAGCGCTTAACTACATTAACTTGTGTTCGTGTGGTCACTGGCACTGTCACTGTGATTTTTGAATAAATCTTTGTATCATTCAGCCTTGGTGTTTTCAACTTCTTTGGTATGTAGGTATGTTTGTGCAAATACACTGTGGGGGTGTTTGAGATTAACTGCTCCCTTAGGTTGTGAGACTACTACCAAATATTTACTTTTTGTGGGGTTGTCGTTCCCTCTCCCCTGTCATCAGTATGAAAGCTCTTAAGAGTTCAGTAAAACAAAAACAGCGATTTATTATAATATACCTTTCAACTGTCCATATTTTTGCAAAATTAATAGATTTTTGCTTCTTATTTTTGGTTTGTTCCTCATAACATTTGTGGTTTTCTGACAAATCATTTAGGAATGAAGTCACTAAATAATTACAGACATAGAGTTTCAGACTTCATACCCTTCAGAAAAATGCATGCAAGAACTGTTATTCTGTGAACTGTCTAAGTTTATACAAGATCAATTTTTAGCACTGTTTGTATGTTCCTCCAATATATTTGGCCTTGTGCAAATTAATTTCCTGCATTAAGAGGTACGCGTAAATAAATCATTTTATACAATTAGGTATATGCAAACCTCTCAACTGTCCCTGATTTTGGCTCAAAATGTTGCTGAAGAAAACGTGGAGGGTTTACAATTAATAAATAATTGTAATGATCAGTTATAGATTACTTTTAATTTCAGAAATGCATGTAGATTCTCTTAGTTTGTCATCTGCTCGAGTTAACAGTACTAATATTAAAAAAAGTTCCCCTTCTTTGACAGGTTCCCAGCTGTATTATGTGGCTATTTTATATTTTTGCATCGCATTTTTAGTCCGTTGTTCATAAAATTGTGGTTTTCTAGCAAATTAGTGGCAAATCATTACAGACTGAAGTTAGAAAATAATGACAGGCATTTGAGTTTCAGATTTTATACCCTTCCGAAAATTTATACTAAAACAAGACCTAATTATCTTTCTAAGTTTATAAGAGCAATATTTAAAAATTGCCCTAAATTTTGGCCTTTGGCACACTTTATTTATGGCTTTGTCCAGATTTCTTGCTCTGAGGTTGAGAGATATGACAAATGTGTCATGGCCATCACCGTCAGCCAGAGACATTTCAAATTGTGACATACTTGTTGCACCCCACTCCCCCATGTAGTGACTCTGGATGTGTCCAAGCAAGTCAAGGAGCAATTATGCAGTGTTAAGTGTGCAGAGTATCCCCCCATGGAAGGCAGACACAAGTACTGCAGTGGCTTTTCATCTGTCCTTGATTTTACAAAATGTTCTGGTTTTCTATCATATTTTTATACTGTTGATTTGTGGTTCTTCTTAATCAGAAAACGCATGTTTTTGCAGTGCCTGTTGCTCTGTGTTTAAGTAGCAATGCTTTAATGACCATTAGGTAAGCTTGTCTGAGACTGAAAGATGCAAGTAAGCTTTAATAAGCATACTGTTAAATAATTACTATAATTGAAAGCCTTTTTGTTGTTGCTATGCAGAGAATATTTACATAACTAGATAACATATAAGCCATAAGTATTGAAATGCATATGACAGTATTTGTAATAAAGGACAGGATTACAGTATTTTCAGAAGCTCATTACAGTTATTGGAGACTTGCAGTTATCTTTGCAGGCTTTACCCGTAAACGAAACAGAATGTTAATCTATCATGTGTGGTCCATAACCTGTGCAATAATCCTTTAAACAATTTTATCTTGAGCTTGTTTCTTGTTTGCTATTTATTTTTTACTTTGATCATGTTTTCTCCATGAAACAAGTAGATAGTTGTTGTCAGGCAGCAGGTCTTTTTTGGATAAGAAACATTTTTACAAATGGGGGTATCACAGAGATTGCTACTTTCAGCATGTTACTTGGTACTTTTATAAAGCTGAATATAAATTATAATTAGAACTGCAGTGCAAGGAGAAGTGGTTTGAGTTGAGTGCTGCTTGTTTTCTTATACTTGATTTTGACTGGCATTCCAGTAATGTATTTAAAAAGTAATTTAGTTTTTCATGCATCACAACCTTTTTGCTTCCATCTAGATATTAAGTAAGCTGTCATGTAGCCAATGCATTGAAATGTTTTTTTCTTCTACACTTCATTTTGTCTTGATTGGACTCTCATAATGACAGTTTGGCACCCAGGGCAGAGTATTTAATTAAAGACCCAGTTTTTGTTTTTTTTAACATAGCTCCACGCCTTTCTATTTGGCCACACCCCTTCATATTGGCCCCGCCCGTTAAGATGTTTCCAGCAGCCCCTCTTTAATTTGAAGCCACCAGCTGCTACTGGAATTGTCTGGTGGCATTGATAACTACCTTATAGTCTGGGCAAAAGGGGGGCAAAGCCAGTAAACCTCTGCCAGCCTTTCCCAGGTATGTGTGTGTGTGTGTGTGTAAATCTAACCTCAAAGAGTGTGTGTGTCAGCTAATTGGGCAGGAACACAAAGCATTGGTTGGACAGAGAGGGTGCTGGAGGTCTTGGCTTGGTCACTCAGCTGAAACCTCAACTCTACAGTTGTGTCAGTGGGGAGTCTTACTGGAGATCTGGAGAAAAAGTGAGAAACCATCCCAGGACTGACTGTGGTCTCTGTGTGCTCTTAAGGGAAATTGCACTTGACACAAAGAGCTGCATCTGAAAATACTGTGTGTATACTTGTCATACTCCCATTGCACATTCCCCACTGTTGCTAGTGGTGAGGATTGAGACTCCTTGATTACTGGTCCAGTGGTGGATCTTCACAACTTTTCCACATTATGCATCAATTAAAACTAGGATAAAAATAAAGGGTAATAAAGTAAAAATGAGACAATGGAGTTTTCCCACTTACCTGTTAAAAAGAGAGGAATTTTAAGGAATCGGTAATGGAAATTATTCAAGACTTATTAGAAAGATATACATTTCTTCAGAAGGAAAAGCTAGTTAGCGGAATAAAATGAAAATGGAGTTTAAAAAGTAGGGTAGAAATAAAAGAGAAATAGATATAATTAAGAAGTAATAGGAATTATTAAAAGGACCTGACAAATGTTACACTATTGCAGAATAAGGGAAATCCACTGAACCAGAAGAACAGCAACTGCAGAGTTCTAAATAGAAAATAAGGGAAATATTTGGATATTATGCATACATTTACAAAGATTGCTGTTAAGCAACTGTTTTTAATACAACTTCACAGTACAAAAACTTTTACCACAGGAACTTAAGCAGCATAAAGTAGAAACTTAGGGAGTATATGACAAGAGAAATAACCAGATATCTTATAGAGGTATTAGAGATATTTCAGAAATTTTATGGAATTTTATATAAAGCAGAGTAATGAGAAGAAAGAGCACAGATGGAAATATTTATGGAAGAATTAATTATGCCAAGATTAGAGGAAGACAGGGCTAAACAACTAATAGTTAAAACAGAAGGAGATGAGATAACAACAGTGACTTATGGTCAGTCTGCAGGGAAATCTCCAGTATCAGATGATATTTCTGTGGACGTTTGGACATTAGCAGGGAGGAAAGTGATAATGATCTGGAAGATTTTATTTAGTAGCATTTTAAAAGGAGGAGACGCACCAGCACCTTGGAAGAAAGCAATGGGGGCTGCATTACCCAAAGAGGGTAGAGACCTGTCTGACCCAGCCTCATATGTACCCATTTCAATTTTAAACATGATTATAAAGTGTTTATATCTATACTAGCTAACAGAATGGCAAGGGTGTTACCAAAATGGATAGATATAGATCAGTCTGGTTTGGTAAAGCAAAGGCAAACATTTAACAAAGTTAATAGAATAGTGATGATCCAGTGAGAGGCAGAATGCAAGGAAATACTGCAGATAAAACATTCAGCAGAGTTAGCTGGAATTTTAGAGTAGGGCAATGGAAGTATTCCGATACAACAATCAGCTTAATTAGGAGGATATATGAATGATCAGAGGCAAGAATTAAAGTGGGAGGGTTCCTCTATAATAAGTTGTTTTTTAACAGAAGAACCAAGTAGGGGTGTCTCCTTTCCCCTTTGTTATTTGCTTTAAATTTAGATCCACTGTCAAAAAAATGGGACTCAGAAAGTCCTGGCTATAACTGTAATGGTAATCAAAAAAAAGTTTGCTATATTTTCAGGTGTTATTATTTTCTACTTGATAAATCCAGAAACGGACATCTCTGTGTTGTGGAACATTTTGCAACAGTTTTCAGTCTTTCCACAATATAAAATTAATTTCTACAATGTGCATGCCCCTGCAAGTACGACAGTGCAAGGCTGAAGCAATTGTAACATCCGAAAAGAAGCCAGCACTTGGTGGTGTGAGTAAAACAGTAATTACTTTATTGAATAAAGTAATTGCTGTTTTACTCACACCACCAAGTGCTGGCTTCTTTTTGGATGATATAAAATTAATGAAAATAATAAAAGGCTATAGTCATAAATTAAGTACCCTTTCTCATGATTTGGATAGCAATACTCATAGGGACATGTTAAAATAAAGTACTTAGGAGTATGGATTAAAAAGGCTTCCGTTATGGTAGCTAAGGATACGTGGGAACAGACTAAACAAAAAATAATATAAAAATTGAGTAACTGGAAGATCTTTGTTGTGGGTGTGGATAGTAAGATACAAGCAATGAAAACAATTTTAGTCCTTTTAGTTTTATATAAAAGTCAAGCATACCTTTTATCAACCAGAGGAAAAGTTGTGGACAATATTTAGTGAAGAGCTGAAGAAGTTTATCTGGGAGGGAAAGATGGCAAGAGTTAAGTGGGATAAGTTTATCCTTCCAATAGGATAAGGTAGTTTAATATTACCTGATTTCAATGGATATTTTACAGCTATACAGTTAAGTCTCAGATACATAACCCAAGCAGAAGATTATGCTTCAAAGTATAAATGGATGATGATTAAGTGGGGTGAAGGAGTTCAAGAAATAATGAAAAAGTAGGATATGAGATGTAGAACATTACAGAAAATAATAACCACCACACAGAATACTATATTTATAAAGTTGCAGAAAGTATTCTAAAATTAAGCTCACACATGAATGGAGAAAGGAGATTTTGCCACAAGGCATTACTGCAAGTAGAGGTACATAAAATAGGCAAGAAGGGACTGACATTTACTGAAAAATGGCAAAAGAGCCAAGGTATTTGAAGCAAGAACTACAGAGGGAAAGGCAATGGAGTGGGATGAGGCCGAAAAGAAGTCTGCACTACATGTTAGAGACTGATTTCACTTTTAGGGTCTGATATCAGATTACATGCAAACAGAAAGGGAGAGGGGGTCCTAAGTGAAAGACCAGCAGTTCTGGTAGAGTTTTTAGTCAAATCAAGAATGGAAGTTGTTCAAAAGGGGATAATTAGTAGGGCATATAAAATCAGGTATGTTCCCACTTACACTAACTGATGCATGTTCTTTACTTATCTCTATTCCCCTCCCAGATGTGAAAAGAATGATAATTATAAGAATCAGCCATGGTTAGAAAAGAGTGGGAAGAGAAAGAATGGAAAAGCAACTCACAATTATGCAGCAAACTCCAGAAGGTTACGGATTTTTGCTTGGAAGCCTTTTCATAGCTTTTTGTACCATGAGCAGACATCAACAAGTTTATACTTTTGAAGATAGAAAATGCTGGAGGTGTGATGGAGAAGAAAGATTTAACTAGGAGCATGTTTTTAGGATTGCAGTGAATTGGCAGATTTAAAAATCCCCTACAGAGTACTCTTGCTAAAAATCATTGGGGAGCAAGTAACTGTAAATAAGGAAATGGTTCTTTTGAACTGGGACACAGGATCTGAATTACCAAGACACAGTAAGGCTTTATTAAATTTAATTCTGTTGGTTGAAAAAAAAACTATTTCTAGAAAATGGAAATCAAAATCTAAACCAACTGAATTTGAAGTATTGAATATTGTAAAACAGATAAAAGAACTGGAAGAGAGACCTTTAGAAAAAAGGAAAGAGCAAATTCCACAGAAATAAATGGAATTGTGCGGACAATATATGCAGATTAATGTTCAGGAGGAGGAGTCAGTTTTAAGAGAGTGATTTAGGTAATGTTGAACCAAACAACAGTTTTTAGAAAGAAAGAAAACGTAATACATGGTGTATGCGAATGAAAAAATGTAATAGTGTTTGTGTTCTTTTCTATCAATGTATGTGAGCCTATGTCTTACGGAATATTTTAATAATGGTGTTTAAAAAAAGGAAAAAAAGCTCTTCATGTTCCCGGGTTCATTGCATGATTTGTTGCAAGGAGTTCCTTGCTACACTTTACCAAAAGTCTTTCCTACAGCTTTTTGAAATTATAAGTAGATTTGTTAAACTGAAGAGCTTCTTGCTTTAGTTCATAAAGCACATTGATTGTTTTTGTCATTTAAGTAGCTACATTTGTGATTGGTGATCATAACATTTGAATGCTATCACTACTACAGGCAAGCACTACTGCAGGGACTGACTAGAACGCATTTTTACCAAAGTGCTGATTGCACCATCTAAGTGCTAGCATCTGGGGCACCTGGCCCTCTCACCTCACCTTTGCTACAGCACTGTAAATCTTTCATTCTGTCTGTATCTCTCTCTCTCTCTCTCTCTCTCTCTCTAACACACACACACACACACACACACACACACACACATGCATGATCTAACCTCCATGAGATCTATATTCCAACTGATAACTCTATATGAACTGATTACCACAATTCACACAAATCACTTTAGCCAGCTTGTTGGACTTAAATCCATATATCTGTATATAACACAGGGTTTCCCAGAGTAAAATGGTTATAACAGATTTTTCAAATGCATGTCAAATGCCACTGATACATATGAAATGTCATAATGGAATAAGTACCACATTAGCCCAATATGTACCATTCTGTCGCTCTATATTTGTGCCTGAAATGTATGTCATGCATATATGTATATCAGGAATTATATGTGATAAATTAGAAAGCTCTAATTTACTTTAGAAAATAGAACAGGTTTTACATCAACATGCATATTATGAACAAAAGGAAGTATGAAACTGTAATCATTATTGATTTGCCAGAAAAAAATTACAGATTGTATGCGGTACAGGGAAAAACTATGAAGCAACAATCAGGGACATTTCAGAGATACAGTAAGAAGAAATAAAGTGCCTCCCTGCCAGAAAGAAAATCAACATTTAAAAGCTGTTAGACATTTTGTTCTGACACACTTTTTGTTTGTAAGTGTGGCTGTGAAAAGTTCTTACCCTTTTTAAAAGCTGTTTTACCTTGTGTCACATCCTTTACTGCCTTGTACTGTCCCTTGTGTGGGACCCATTCTTAACAGTGCTTAGGGGTGCATAACAAACTTGTGTTAAGCACCTCTAAGTGCTGTTACAATTGGTTTTCATGCTAGGGAAGCACTTAACAAGTTTAACTTTTTCCCAGTATCAGCATAACCACAGTGCTCCATGCACCATATATCAGATGCATGCATGATTGCTATCAGCAGCAAATGACTATAATATGCCACATAAACATTCATAATTTACCAAAACTTGAGGTTTGTTGCCAAATGTATTAATGTTCTGACTGCAACCTTTGCTACTGATAATGCCCAAAGTATTCATGAGAAATAGCATATATGTGTATATGTATATATATATATATATATATATATATATATATATATATATATATATATACATACACATATATATCAATTACAATACATTATGTGCATGATGTGAAACACAAGAACAGTGACAAATGTAATTCAGCCACATCAGTATCATCATGAAAAAGACAGGCTGGGTGGCTGTAACAGTTGGCAGTGCATATATGCATAACTTATTGCCACCAAAGAGCTGTGCACATCCAGGAACCATGGAAGATGAATATAAGGTGATGCTTTACTCAGCACCTTAGCATTAATACTGCCAGCAGTACAGTAACTTGTATTTTTTTCTATCCCTGAATGATCTCATAGGAACAGATATCCTGACATTATCTTGTTATGGAAGGTCCGTTTTTCCTGTAATGCACTGTGAGAACTCACCTGATGAGATTAATTCATCCAAGTTCTTCCTGTCAAATCACAATTCCATTCACTCAGAATGAAAGAACTGAAAATACTGTTAAATTAGGAACCCTTAGTAAAAGTGTCAGTGACTGTTTTTTTCAGTAACTCATATACATTTGTTTCTGCACATATGTTACATAAGCTATAAAATGTGCTTGCAGAAATATAAATAAATAGCTGAGATAACGGAGACTTTTTTAAAACACAGAATATGTGAGTTTAGGGTTCTCATTTCCTTCCACCTTCCTTCTCTGAGTCAGTGAGAGTATCAAGTATCATATTTCCTGCCTTGCAATACTCAGCTAATTAGTGAATGTGTTATCGTTGGTTAACAGATTTCTTTACCGTCAAACCACAAAAGGCACAGTAAGCTTACAGCTAAAAGAGAGTGAAAGAATGCAGCTATAAATGACAGTACATATTAAAGGAGACACAAATTTCCACCCTGAACAAATTTATGAGCAGAGTGGATGTGTAATAATATAGAAATAACACAGAAAGTAATATAGGTAACTTGCTATATGTGTTTTCATTGGTATGAATTGTTTTCAAAATTATGTAAGACCAAGGGAGACAAATTCCTAAACAAAGTATAATGAGATACGATTCAGTCCCAACATGGAAGCTGACTAGGAAAAATGTCATAGAGTAAGGAAGAAACCACTAATTCATGTTTTTTGTGGAAGTATGATGATCATTATATAGGTAGGAAAATGCACTCAGAAGAAAGGAATATGGTGCTTATGGTTTGGTTGTCATGTAAAGTCATGTTTGCTGCTGGCATAGTTATTTTTGCCAATGGCATCTGTAGAACTCCTCTGATGTTGGCACCACAGTCTGTTATGCTAGGCATGTGGCAGCATACACCTGAGCAAACTAAGGCCCGACAACATCTTTTGGTTAAAGACTATATTTCCTCATATTTCTCCTACCCAAAGATTAGGTACAAAGGCAGCAAGAGATATAATTATTGTCTAAGAAAATTTTCAATGTCTGCTTGCAACTGATTTCAGACCACTTCCTTTTCTGGTGTGCCATCACATCATGTCTAACAGCTAACATTGTTTCATCTATCAGATATGCTGGCTACTTCCCCATGCTTCTCTTCCTTTGCTTCACAGTGCCATCACAGATCACTGCCACCACCTTTGAACTTCTTTACAACTCTTTAGTGTTGATTTTCCTTTTCCAGCCCTCCAAGTCTAGTTTTAGTTGTCAGGCTAACTCCTTATTGTTCTCCCTTTGAAGTCCCTTACAGGGGTGTTTATCTGATGGGTTCCATACTTACTTTCCATCATGAACCAAACTGCTACATGGTCACTGTTGGCAAGTGCTGTCTGTTGCCTCTACCCCTAGCATTTCATTCCATCTGCACAGCAGCAGATTGAGCAGCTTCCCATTTCCAGTTAATTCATTTACCATCTGTACAAAGTCTACCTCATCAAGTGTGTCCATAAACCTTTCCTCAATGGCTATCAGTACCACTCTTTTTAATGCATTTTTAAGATATAATTCTGCATATCAATTTGTTGTTTGTCTTGTCTGTGGGATTCATTGGCCTATACATGGTGCTCACTCACAAAGTAATCACACTGGTTCCTACATTTTGATCACCCTTACTATAACCATCCCTGTGTGCTCATTGCTCTCCCTAGGCTGTAACCAAATACTCCCTATCTCCCATTAACTCTCCCTTGATCTCTTTCCTTATATAGACTACTGCTCACCTCCTATACTCTCATTCATTCTGAACATGAAACCCAGAATCACCACATCCCAGCCTTTTCTTCATTCAGTCATATATCAGTAATGGCAACTGATGTTTACATTCCCTTCACGGATTATGACCCACAGTCCTGCATATTTCTTCCTAGTCTCCAAGTATTACTGAGCAGCACTGTAACCTCCCATTCCTTTTATCTGATAAGTTTAATTTTCTGCGATCCTTTTTTTCCCTTCTTGGTCATTACCATACCCCTTCTTGAGATCAATATCTCCTTCTTCCCCATACTCCTTATTCTGACTGCCCCATATCTGCCTCTTCATTCCAAAGGCATCGTCATCATCCTGATGTGTCTTTCCATTCTGCACATCAACAGCACTCGCCCTTCTGGACTCAGATTGAGCTTACTCATAGATGTCTTGGAGCATAATAAACAATATACAATTACCTGTAGCATTCCCTTTCTGTACTTCGGGTATCTTTCCAGTCCAATCAACAGCCTGCTCCTTGCCATCTTAATCCATTCACTAATTCAGCCATTGCATTTCACTGTTTTTTTCCCTCTTATGTTGCTGGATTTGGAAACTGGCAGATGCTATGAGAATGTTGTTTATTTTCCAACCCCAGAAATCCTACCTGGCTCTGAATTTCTCATGTCTACCTCATCAACAGTTGTTCCTGAAATGTAATTTTTACCAAGTGGGTACCCCTTTGTTCAATACTGGGCGTACTTACTCTCAGTCCTAGCAGTGTCTTCCTTAAAGACTGTGCCACCTATCACATCACTAAAGCTAATCCTCTTTGTAATACTTTCTTCTATAACCAAAGCTCCTGGTCATAGTTTCACCTACTGCCAAGGCACCACACTCTGCCATGGTCACCCTGTTAAGACTCCAAACCTACTTAAAAGGCTCCCACATATCCCCCTGTGACAATGCAAGGTATTGCCAGCTAGGCCAGGAGAAGTAAGGCAGTGAATGTGTAACATATGTCAACAAAGCTAGCTGGACTATTATAAAGAATTATATGTCATTTGTATATCAAACTGATTAATACAGATGCCTGTGTTGAAAAATGTATTTGTAAAGCTGCTTGTGTTAAAAATGTACCAACAGTGTGCCCTGATGGACAGAAAAAGAAATATACACATATTATTGTAATTGTTGAAATGTATATATTGTAACAAATGATACTGGAAGAGAAGAGGTTAATCACAGTCCAGGGGTGGGGGAGGGGGCAAAGCCCCCCCCACATGGGCATGTTTTCTTTGCTTTCATTTCAATTTGTTGGTCGGGTTGACCAATGGATTGCTTACCTTTAGTTAAACGTTGGTGTTCTGAGCAGTCAGTGTTGTGAACTTTCAGTGTTCTCGGCTCGATGTTATGAAAGTTGGGTAAGTGGGACTTTGGAAGTACACCTATATAAGTATATATATATATATATATATATATATATATATATATATATATATATATAGATATATGCAGCTAACTTTAAAAAAGGTTCTGAAATTAAATTACTGGGCCTAGACCATAAAGATGTTATCTCACAGTTTTGAATGAAACCAGAGATGCAATGCCTGTAAGGAGTATGGTTTGTTTGTCTCTGTAGGAAGAGCAGAAGTGTTTAAATAGTTTTACAGTTTCCAGATGCTGCAATAAACTTTAACAAAGCTCAATATATGTATTGTAGCACATACGTGCTAAATCCTGGCAGCTTGTAGCCAAAGGAGTAGTATGGGAACCAGAAGTCATATGACCAGATGTATGTGATGTCATTCTGTAATCCATCACTAAAAATTATGTTTTAATACTTGGTGAGTCTGAAGTTTCAGGGAAGTCTATTTTAGAACCTGGCAAGGAATGTCTCCTCACCTACTTCATCTTGTCTTGCTCTAGTAAGCCACCAGGGAGTAATAATTCTTTAGATCAGTCAGGAAAATACAGTGTCATTAGATAAGTACTGTTCTGTATCTGTGTGAATCTATTCATCTGTGTTATTTTAATATTTCCTATGACTGAAACTCTGGTATTTTTTGTAAATATATACTGCATATTTTCATGTTCTTTTATTATTTATTATTAACTATATTTACACTTTTCATTGCGGCAGGTTCTTTACAAAATATTTTATACTTTGAGAGTACTCATATCTATTTGGTGACTGTGGCCACTCCTGAAAGTCTTACTGCATTGGTCAAACACTATAATTTGTATTAATATTATTTCATTCAGTATAATTGGGCACCCTTATAAGAGCTTTAGAGTAGCTGGTGTTGGATCGTCTAGTGGCAGTAACTGCCTTATAGTCTGGGCAGAACAGGGCATAGCTAATAGATCTCTGCCAGCCTTTCCCGAGTGTGTGTGTGTGTGTGTGTGTGTGTGTGTGTGTGTGTGTGTGTGTGTGTGTGTGTGTGTGTGAGAGTGTGCACAAAACAAATCTCAAAAAGTATATGTGTCAGCTGCTTGTAACAGGGACATGAAGCACTGGTTTCAGAGAGAGAGTGGTGGAGGACTTGGTTTGGACACTTGGCTGAGGAATCAACTCTATAGCTGGGCCAGTGGGGAGTCTTACTGGGGATTTGGAGAGGGAGGGAAAACCAGTCCCCAGACAGTGTTCTCTGTGTGCTCCTAAAGTAAACTGTACTTAATGTAGAGGGCTGCATCTGGAAATAGTGGGTGTATTAATTTTTGTTCCAAGTGAACATCCTTATCCACTGTCAGTGGTGAGGATTCAGGTTCCTTGATTGCTGGCCCAGAGTGGGGAAGACACACTCCCCATCAGGTTTGGCCTGTCTACAGTGCTTTGTGGGCTTACCACTGGGTATTTGCTGCACTGGTGGTCCAGCACCTTAAGTGCAAGAATTTAATGTCGCAGTGAGTTTACTTGCAAGAAATTGTATTGTGCAAGCTGGCAGTTTGCTTTTCTGAGGTTTTTCCACTTTTTCACTTTAGCGCATCCATATAGTTAGCATATATCATTATGGGATCTGTAGAAGCTTGTAACCCACATCAGGAAATGCTGAGGATTTGCCCTCCTTCAAAAAATAAATAAATTATATATATATATATATATATATATATATATATATATATATATATTTTTTTTTTGTGTGTGTGTGTGTGTGTGTGTGTGTGTGTGTGTATGTGTGTGTGTGTGTGTGTGTTATGTTTAAGGGTTTTTGTCTTACTGTTTTTGATATATTTTTTTCACTAAACAGTGAGCTGAAGGTTAGCAAGTAAACCACTAAATGCAATTGGCCCTCCATTCCTCTTCTGCCAATGTTTTACTGTCTAGTATCCTCCACCATTCAAACTCCATAACTTCCTTTATTTTTAAGTCTTCTACTCTGTCTTCCTTCTACCTATCAACAACGACTTCCCATTACATTCGCCTTCTCTCGTCCTGCTCTATTCATTGCTGCTGCTCATTCTTGCTCTTCTATTGTTGTTGTCTGTCTTTCCTTCCTTGACATTTCTTTCCTGTCTGACTAACCATTTTCATTATTGTTCTACCTGACTCTTGAGATTCCTGCTTCCAGAAAAGTCTATTCTCACCACTATCACTACTCTGTCCCTTTACAGCATCTACCTTCTCTGCCATTCCTGTTCCCTAGTTAATGCCACTTTACTGCTCCCTCTTACATTGTCGACTCATTTCCTTGCCCCTTATTACATTTGCCCAAATACTGACAGGGCCCTTTGTCTGTGCCTTTCCACAGTTATCTCAGGCCCCCTCCCCCCAAGTTCCTCTAACCATACACCCAACAGCTCTTGTTTCAACATTTCTATCCTGTTACAATTCACACACCCTCTCTACCTCCACAAGTCCATTACTACAAGCCTCAACCTGAGCATCCAACCCACTGTTCCCCTTTCCCACCATCTGCTTGACCCATAACCGGATAGTTTTTTTTTCTTCCCCTAACTAGACCTATCTGCCTGATATGCTTAAAATTCATAGGTGGGAATAAGATAGAGCTGAAGTGGAGATTGCAGAATTATTAACCTGAGAGGTGGGCAGATTTTGAGCCACTGACTTTAAGAGCCCATCAGGAACATGTCAGGTATGATTTAAAAGACATGTTTAACAGAGGGGAAAGCCATGTCCAAAAACTTAAACATGTATTAATAACAACACATTTTCACAAGCGCCAAAAAAAAATAGATAAATAAATTTAAGAAACAAACTCCAAACATGATCAGAAATCTGATTTGTAAATCAGCAAGAATTTCTGGAACATTCTAGCTCAAAAAAGCAGGTACTTTTATTCAATACACTAGGCAGCAGATTTAGCTCTGAACTTTTCCATCACCAGTACATGCTAAATACTATAAAATATTATTTTTTACTATTTAAATAATGTTGCGATATATGACAAAGCAAAGCCTTGGCAAACTACAAAATGAAAACCTATTATAAGCAAATAAATTTCAAAGATATCTAAAAAGCTGTACTACATCACTAAAAGCACTTCCAAAAATAACTATACCTCTTAATTATAACCTAATAAGGAGTTTTAAAAATAGCTTAACTCATAAAAAGACAAGAAAGAGTAGTAGAAGCTAGGTTAAGAAGGGAGATGATGATTAGTGATCAGCAGTATGGTTTCATGCCAGGAAAGAGCACTACAGATGCAATGTTTGCTCTGAGAGTGTTATTGGAGAAATACACAGAAGGTCAGAAAGAGTTGCATTGTGTGTTTGTAGACTTGGAGAAAGCATATGACAGGGTGCCTAGAGAGAACTTGTGGTATTGTATGAGGAAGTCGGAAGTGGCAGAGAAGTATGTAAGAGTGGTACAGGATATGTACGAGGGTAGTAAGACAGTGGTGAGGACTGCAGTGGGAGTGACAGATCCGTTTAAGGTGGAGGTGGGATTACATCAAGGATCAGCTCTGAGTCCTTTCTTATTTGCAGTGGTGATGGACAGGTTGACAGATGAGATCAGATAGGAGGCCCCGTGGACTATGATGTTTGCAGATGACATTGTGATCTGTAGTGAGAGTAGGAATCAGGTTGAGGAGACTCTGGAGAGGTGGAGATATGCTCTAGAGAGCAGAGGAATGAAGGTCAGCAGGGCTAAGACAGAATATATGTGTGTAAATGAGAGGGAGGGTAGAGGAATGGTGAGGATGCAGGGAGTAGAGTTGGTAAAGGTGGACGAGTTTAAGTACTTGGGATCAACAGTTCAGAGTAATGGTGAATATGGAAGAGAGGTGAAGAAGAGAGTACAGGCAGGGTGGAAAGGGTGGAGAAGAGTGTCAGGAGAGATTTGTGACAGACGGGTACCGGTAAGAGTGAAAGGGAAGGTCTACAAGAGGGTAGTGAGACCAGCTATGTTATATGGGTTGGAGACAGTGGCATTGACAAAAAGGCAGGAGTCAGAGCTGGATGTGGCAAAGTTAAAGATGTTAAGATTTGCACTCGGTGTGACTAGGATGGATAGGATTAGGAATCAGTATATTAGAGGGTCAGCTCATGTTGGACGGTTTGGAGACAAAGCAAGAGAGACGAGATTGCGTTGGTTTGGACATGTGCTGAGGAGGGATGATGGGTATATTAGGAAAAAGATGCTAAGGATGGAGCTGTCAGGTAAGAGGAGAAGAGGAAGGCCTAAGATAAGGTTTATGGATGTGGTGAGAGAGGACATGCAGGAGGTTGGTGTGACAGAGCAAGATGCAGAGGACAGGAAGAAATGGAAAGAGATGATCCGCTGTGGTGACCCCTAATGGGAAAAGCCGAAAGATGATGATGATGATAATAAGACAAGGGCTTTATATAGCAAGCTTACCAAAATTTCCATTCCTAACACAGCCCTCATCAGAAACTGCTAACTGCCAAAGTAGATAACTGTTTTCCTTTTAAATTGCAGAATGTGGGGGTATAAGCAAACTTGCCTTCAGTGGAGTGGCTAACACCTAGAATTTAAACATCTATTATGATCATCTAGATTTCTCCAAATTACTATGTTTGAAAAGCAGCACTTTTAAATGGCCCGGTAGTAATGTAGCAAGGGGTTCTTTAGTTCAGTTCTCACCTGAGGGCCTTTCGTGCAGAATCTACATGTCCTACCTATGTTCATTTGGGTTTTCTGTAGCTGTCCCAGTTTCTTCCCCCATTCCAAAGCCATGCAGTAGGTTAATTAGGGACTTTAAAGTGTCCATAGCTGTGAGTGCATGCATGTGTGACATGAGGGAAAAACCTAGCAACTTTACTCCTTGACTTGTAAACTCCATGAATAGTGGTGGTTGTCCATGGGCTCATTCTAGGAGTCTGCTGCAACTTGTATGAGGGTGAGTAACTCAAATTTAATAAACACAATAACTGGGATACAGACATACAGGAGTACAAAGTTTATGGGTCGAACAAGGATGATTAAAATAGGAGATTGTAGCCACCTATAAAAGAAAAGGGGTTAAAACAACAGAACATATATGTGAATAGGAAGTATTGGAGGCACTGTGGATAACAATGGAAACTATTATTTATTATCTATTTATTCATTTATTTATTTATTGCTATTATTAACGAGTAAAATCAGACTGGGCAAATTACTCTTTTTCAGTGGAGTCATAGGGAGAAAAGCTCCACGGTAATAATGAAAGAAATTTAGTAGAAATTAACAGTGCAAAGTACATCTGATAATAATACTTAGAATACAGCACAGATGAGTAATGACAGTGTAACACATCAAAAACCAAGAGATTAGATACTGCAGTGACTGACTAAGAGTATAATGTAAAGTAAGTAATTATAGGTGATAATAAATCTTCCCTTTACTTCTTTACATCTCCACTAATATATATGTACATTTATAGCAGTGAAACAAATGTAGGTTTGTATCTGTCAGTGAGCGGAGGCTATCCGGGTAGGCAAGAGCACTTGCATCGTAATGACTTGTCCTGTATTTTCAATTTAACCTTAAAGTTGTTGTATGTTGCATGTTGACTAGGAATGAATGCATAATCTGCAAGTATGTTAAATACACAGTGACTTTACATTGCATTTACATAATGACAGAAAGAATTAATAAGCATAAATAGTCTGCTCTTTTAAGTGCATTTAAAATTCTACCTGTCCTCCATCCCTGTCTTCCATCTTACACTTTTCTACCCATCCCATGACCTCTTGAGTGCCTTTGTGTATTCCCTCTCTACCACCAATTTCATTAATCCATTACATGAGTCTATAATCCTTTCTAATAATTTCAGAGATCCAGGGAGTAGTTTGTCCCTACATTCTAGTTCCTGTTCCCTTGTTTTCCACTCTGTCCTTCCCATTCAGGATGACCACTTCACTTCTTTCTGCCGTGATCATGTGCACCAGTATAATGTCCTCCTATCTCTTTTGGTCTCAGGTAAGAAGGGCTGTAGATTCCGCAGATTCTGATCACACCCCTTCCCTTCCCATCCATCTCATGGCTCCTTGTGGTAGCTTTCCACTGGAATTTTTTCTAACAGCGTGAAGTCCCATTCCTTATACAGCCCCCCCATAACTGCATATAGCAGTCAAGGTGTGATCTAACCAAGGCTCTGTAGATGGAAGCATTACCTCTTTGATTCTGGATTCTAGTCCTCTGAGGATACACCCCAGCATTTTGCTTGCTGCTGCTACAGCCCTCTCACTCCAATCCAGGTGATCCAATCCAAATGTGATTAATATCTCCAGAGCCTTCTCCTGCTGAGTTGGCATCAGTTAAACTGCCCCTGCTGACACATCTCAGCAGGGTTGTTGTGGCCTAAATGCAGTACTTTGGATTTACCAGGAATGAACCTCAGCTGTCTTTCTAAATCCTTCACTACACTATTTCCCCATCCTCCATTCTTACACTATCCTTGTATCATCAGTTGACTCTGTTCTCCATTATCTCAGAAATGTCTGAGAAACACATTGAAGACTCCTGGACTCAAGAAGAGACTCCTATAGCTTTGAACAAGTTACTTTCCTTTTTCCTTACATTATCCTTCTTGCCACAACCCTCTGTATCCTGCTGTTCACCCATGCAGCTATCCAGTTCCTCCATCTTGATCTAACCCCCTCCTGTTAGCCTTCTGCACTGGGCTGAATCAAAGACATTGATGAATTACACATCGATTATGTCTCCTATATCAAATTTCCCATACCCAGCCATAAAACTGTATCAGATTTGACTGGCAGCTTCTTCAGGCCATGACCACATGTTGATTGCTGTCCAGTTATAGCATTAATCTGTAGAAATGCCCCCAGCCTTCTCCTCAGGATTGTCTCCATGACTTTCCCTGCCACTGTTATTAAAACTAACAGGTCCTGTAGTTCCCCAGATTTTTTTTCTACCTCTGCTATACAAAAGTATCACACTTGCTGCCTTCTATTGCTTTGGCATTCATTAACAAATCATGGGAGAAGGTAACATTATTCCAAAAGACAGTGTAATAAATATCTAATGTCTTAATTTGATCTTACTAAAAGATAGAGTCGTAAAATCAATGCTGAAGCATAGAATTTTATAATATCTACAAGCCAGTGTGTTACAGGACCTACAATAACATGAACTCACAGTAGGAAAATCATGATAAATTTAACAGAATTCTTTGAAGAGGAAACAGGGAATAGTCTTTGACGGTATATTTATTTTTTGAGCAGCAGGCACAAAAATAAATAGAAAACTGAGAACGGGACTCCTGGCTGCATACACAAAGAGTGAATGACAGTTGATTGGATCCATTTTATTGAATGCACCTTTTGCTGCGTGCAGCTATTTATTCCAGTCACAAAACTGCACTATTTTCATCTTTCACTTGCTGACTCAGAGATTGTGCAGGCATGGAGAAGGAGAAACAGTATTCAATACTACAAGCTGTCTCCCTTTTTCTATATTTTGTAATTCTGAAGTTTTATTTATATATAAATATAGTATAAGGTGGTCTGGGGTACAATCCCCTACATGAGAGAATGTTGGGGGTGTGGGCAAAAGTTCTTGTTATGGCATTTTTACTTCCTTTTTTGTGTCACGTGATCTATACAGTCACTAGATGAGGTGTATCATCAGTGTGTGTAGTCATTTTTGGTGGTTTAGTCACCAGCGCTTTCAAAGTATTTGGTCTTTTGATAGTTGGGATGCAACTTACTGAATTCTAACTATATGGTCTTACATCTTACAGCTACTTGTCCTGTAAATGAAAAATTATAAAGCTCAGAATGCATCATGGCTTACAGTCATGCTGTATGGTTTCAGATGCATTAGTGTATAATACGTTAAGCACTATGGAGAAAGAAGTTGTACACATATCTGTTTAAATGCAGACTACATTTCACTGCTCTATATTTCTGAGTTCTATGCAATGGTGTTTTACTGAGAATGGATTTGTTTCTTATACTTTTCTTGCATGTACAAGGTTGTCTATTTTTTGTGATGATTTCAGTAATGGTATATACATTACACTAGTCAACATTTTATCTTTTTCAAATATGTAACAATGCATAAGAAGCCATAGAATAAATTATCCTGTTTTAGGCAGGTAGCTGTACTTCAGTGTGTGTGTGTGGGGGGGGGGGGGGGGGGGTGCAATGATTGTGCTTTTAATGTGATTGATTTAGAGTAGATTCATGCATTCACCAAGAATTTCCTTGTCACTGGGATTCAGAAAAGCTTACTGTGATGCAGAAGCCTTAATATGGAAGTTTCTGCATCACATTAAGCCTTTCAAATTCAGAGATTGCTCTACTACGCAGATTTTCACAGAATATTCAGATTTTTTACTCATATTTTTCATATGTTCCTCAAAAAATCATTGAGGATTTGAAGTCAGAAAATTCATTATAATGCAAAATCCATTATTCTATTAACTTTCTAATTTTATAAGAGCAATATTTAAAAAATGTCCTTATTTTGGGGCTTTGCTCCTCCCCCCAATTATTTATTGCTTTGTCCTGATTTGTTTCACAAAGATTTTGAGAGCTAGACCAACAGGAGCCTCAGTGTGAAGAGCTGTATTGTGGGCATAGCTGAAATGACTAATGCTAATTACCCATTTGCTGTTCTCCAGAAATGTCTGTCGATCCCAATTTGTTTGGCTAAACAATTCTCACAATCATTTGGCTGAGTAACATTTTACTCTAGAAATAAAATTAGGACAGTCACCCTTTCACTGCTATGGGACTAGTCATGGTGCAGGGTGTGTTAGTGTGTGTGTGTGTGTGTGTGTGTGTGTGTGTGTGTGTGTGTGTGTGTGTGTGTGTGTGTGTGTGTCTGTCCATCTGTCTGTAGGGCATGAATGGGGCTACATAAGTGTGTGTGTGTGTGTGTGTGTGTGTGTGTGTGTGTGTGTGTGTGTGTGTGTGTGTGTGTGTGTCTGTCCATCTGTCTGTAGGGCATGAATGGGGCTACATAAGTGTGTGTGTGTGTGTGTGTGTGTGTGTGTGTGTGTGTGTGTGTGTGTGTGTGTGTGTGTGTGTGTGTGTGTGTATGTGTGAATACCTAGATGTGCATGATTGTGTACATGTGTGGAGGGGGTGCCTTTACATGGGCTACAAGGGAGAACATTAGCATGGTCAGGTCTGACAACACAGTGTTCAGTTCAAAGAAATAGTAATGAGCCAGTGATGAGGTCTTACTCATCATGGTTATACCTACCTTTGAATCACATTTTCTCACCATTAGGAAAAATTGACCAACTAGCATTGGGCAATTAGCATGACTGATAAAGATTTTAGTGAATGCTATGGAATTCATAATGGTTACCACACGGTGCAGACTAAGTCTAGACTTTGAGTAACCTTTCTGAATGAATAGACAGCAGAAGCATTGTGGTGGGGCTGTTCTTGAATTTACAAAATTTACCTCTAGGTATATACATATCATACACCTTGTGTTAACCTTTATGAATCCTTCAGTATCTGTTTTCTGAAGCTAAGAAGTTCAATATGGTGAGATACATTTGTTTGAATAATTGTGTGATTTCTCAACAAGTGCTCTCATAACTGTATACTGTAATGTACCTTTAGGACATATGTTATATTTGTCAGCACATGATTTCTTTTCTTATGTTTAAATCTATTACATGTAGTTATTTGCTGTTTTTATTTTCCTTTTTAAACATTTTATTGAGTTCATTAAGTTAGCTTCTGACAAATGGGTTCTGTATGGTATGTCTGTCTCTTTAAAAGCAGATGTGTTCATTTTGCTGTACTGTACATTTTATTTTATTTTAATTTTTGTTTGTTGTGCTATGGTTGATTTATACAGTGGAGACATTTATTTCCTATGTGTTATTACTTTATGTGCTAAATATTAAGAAATACTTAGTCAACTGTGTGGAATCTAGGAGAACATGTTTTCTTATATTTTTTAGATTATTCTGCAATTTCTTCCTACATTTGGTAGCAGATGGATCTCATTCAACAAGAGCAATAAGACATTTTATCACACTGATATTAAGCTACTTGACTGGTTCTTTATTTGGATCCACAGTATAATGTAAAATAAGATAACTGAGGTAAAATCAAGGAAAAGTCACACAATTAGCAGAAACATAGCAACAGGAACAAGTGAAGAAAGAAAGTTGGAGTTAATCATGTTAAATCACATAAAGGTAGGCAGGTAGTATGAGAAAATAGTGATGAAGAGCAACAGAGTAAATGGATGAATATAAAAAGCATTACCAGTAGCTCTTAATAAATAATTCATCTTTGTGGGCAGTTTAAAACCTTGTTTACAGTATTCCATGCCATTCAGGTGACCTTAGCATTATAATTACACAGACAGAATAGAGCTAGTTTAGAGGAAAGCAAAAATGATGCACCGCATTATCCCATAGCCATATAATAACATAATATGAGAGTTTATCATGCATGGACAAGAAGAAAGAAGACAGATAAGGGACACAAAATAAACTATTAAGTACCTCAGACATATCAGAAGAGGTCACGTGAATACCTTGTTTAAAAAAAAAAGATAAAGATGGGAACAAGATGACACAATTTGAAGGTGCAAAGCAGGTGGTTCAAGGCAGATACAAGAAAGTATCCTTTCCTTGAAAGGGTTGTGATTGCAGCTTATCCTGAAAAAAAGTGATCTAAAACAGCAGTGACAGAATCTAAGAATGTCTAAAATGAATAAAATGTAGCTCTTGCAGAGATACAAGAGATAAAAGAAAAAAGTTAATAAAAAGGTTTTCTCTGGTAAGGCTCAAGGCTTACAGCTATAAGCATTGTTTGACTCCCTGCAGGTGATTTGAAACAAAGAAGCAAGGACAGTAATCCTATTTCTTTTGTGTCTGATGTCTAGCTGCTTAAACTGATAGAACTGCTCTCTGTATTACCTGTTCCATTTTGTTTTCTCTTTTGAGAAATCTGTTTGGCCTTGTGTTTTTGTTTTAGGTGGCAGATAGACAAATTGCTTAGTTGTGTTTTTTCATTGTTTAGTTTGTTTCTTGAGTGATACTTAAATATACAGAGTGCATCTGTGGCCTTGTCATCTTTGATAAGACTCAATTTTAACTGCTGATGTACTTGCTCTGAATTCATTATCTAGCTATTTTAAATACCTTTATTGAATTATCACTTGTGACATAGCCAAACTTACATTTTCTATAAAAGAAAGCAAACCATATTAACTTGTTCACAGTTACGAACATTATACATCATATATATTATTTTGTACAATATAATTCATACAGCATTACATAAATTGGAAGTTCCTGCCTTCCCTTAAACCTCATTCTTCCTCAAAAACATTTCTGTATATATTGTTCCCACAATTTCCATTTTTTCTATGTAATTTGTTCCTACCCTTTAGATCCAATTTCAAGTTGTCTTATCTCTGTTACAATATTGACTACCTCAAGTTTATTTTGACTTTGATTTCCATTTTCTAGTTACTAATTTTTTGGTAGCCACCAGAATTAAACTTAACAAGCTTGCAACAGGAAATTCAGATCCTGTATCGAAGCTCAAAAATAATTTCCTTAGTTATATCCATTTGCTAGCCCAGCATTTCTGGCACAGTACTCTGTAGGGAGTTTTTTTTTTAAGGTCTGACAACTCATTACACTCTCAAAACATATTCCCCAGTTAACTCTTTCTTCCACATTACAACTCCAACATTTTACATCTACCTGAGGAAAACATCTTTAGAGTCTGCTTGGAGTATAACGATACCTATGCAAACACTTCCAACCAAAAATCCTAAATCATCTAAACTTTGTTGCACATGAGGGAGCCAGACATATGTCCTCCCATTGTTTCTTTGTGAATTGCTCTTCCAGTCTCTCTTCCCAATCTTTTCTGACCTCCTCTGATTGATTCCTATGGTTATCGTGCAATATTTTATAACCCCTACTATGTATCCCTTTATTAACAGCAGCTGCTGTTGTAGATTCAATAAAAATACTATCAGTGCAGGTCTTTCTCTTAGGATCCTCTATCCCTTTCTCTTTACCTATATTCAGATATCAATCCCTGATAGGTAAGGCAGTCTCTAGTCTGCAGTCTAAATGTGTTCTTGGCCTCTTCCCATTCTGTTACCTTTCCCTCTCTAATTATTTAGTCCCAGTACCTTGGTTCCTTTGCCAGTTTCTTCCAGTAAATTCCAGCCCTCTCTTCCCTATGCTTTGTACCCTTAATTGTAGTCATCCCTATCAGCAGAGTCTTCTTTCTCCATTCTTGAGCTGTCTCAATTCATAGACTACATCCTGTTACTTTATGAATATAATATTGTGCATGAATGCTGTTATTCTCCTTCAATTTCCTTCCTGCTTCATCATCATCTCTTTCCACTTCGAATTGTAGGTTTCTGTTTGTCTTATCTGTAACAGCCTTAACTGTGTGGTTCTAAAATATCCCTTCAAATCAGGTAATCTTAAACCACCTTGTTCTATTGGAATCTAGCCCTCACCCCCTTCCAGAAAAAAATCCTTCATTTCTTTACTAATTACTGTCCACAACTTCTCCTGTGGTTGATAAAAATATGCCTGACCTGTGTATAAAACGAAAGGGACTAAAAGTATTTTATTACTTGTATCTTGCTGTCCAAATCCATAGACAAGAGCTTCCAGCTTATCAGTTTTTGTAGTATCTTTTGTTTAGTCTCTTCCACATATCCTTAGCTCCCATAACATAATCCTTTTTATCATGTCCCCATAAATATAAACATTGCTGAACCAGTTCATGTGTGAGTACACAGTTTACAGCTATAGCCTCTGATTTATCTTCATTTATTTTATATCCTGAAAAAACTTGAAACTGTCTCAGAACGTTCCACGACACTGAGATCTAATTTTCTGCTTTTATCAGGTACAAAATATTATCATCTGAAAATGAAGCCATACCATACGAATTATATCCTTGGATTTCCAAGTCACTTATTTTCTTTGCCTATGATTCTAAATACAATGCAAACAACAAAGGTGAAAGCGGAAACTCCTGCCTGGTTCTCCTGTTCAGACACAACTTGTCAGAGAGAAACCCTCCCACTTTGATTTTTGTCTCTGATCCCTCATATATCCTCTTAAGTAACCTTAATATTGTATCAGGGAATGCAAATGCTTCCATTGCCCTACTCATAAAATCCCAGTTTACTCTGTCTTATGCTTTCCCTGCATCAACCCACCAACAACAGTGGTACTTTCTGACATTACACCACTCTCTGGATCATCATTGTTTTATCAATGTTGTCAAATGTTTGCCTCCTCTCCACAAAACCACATTTGTCCATAGCTATCAATTTTGTCAACATATTTTCCATTCTTTTAGCCATTATAGACATAAACACTTTAGAATTATGGTTTAAAATTGAAATGGACCTAGGGAAAGCTGAATCTGATGAGTATTTTACCATCTTTAGGTATTGCAGCCACCATAGCTTTTTTCCAGAATGCTTGTGATTGTCTTCCTTTTAAAATATTGTTAAAACACCTTCTGGATGTTTATCAATTTATTCCCTCCTAGCTTCCAAACTTCTACAGGAATGTCATATATTCCTGCAGATTGTCCTGTAGGTTGGTTATAAATCACCATTTTTATCTAACCTCCTCATGTCTTAGCTGTTAATTGTTGAGCCTCATCGTCCTTTAATCTTGGAATAGTTAAGTCTTCCATAAATATTTCCAGTTTTGCTTTTTTATGATTTTTGACATTCTTCTGCTTTAAACAACTTTACATAAAATTTCTGAAATATCTCTAATACCTCTACAGAAGCTCTGTTTTTTTTTTTTTTTTGTCATAGGCTTCCAATCTTTCCAAACTCATTCATATTATACAGATACTCTCTAATCTCATTTTTAGCAGTCTGCCGTTGCACCCCTTCTGTAAGATTCCCCTTATACTGCAATATTTTGACCTTTGTCAGCCCCTCAAAATAATTCTTGTTACTTCTTAACCATATCTCTTTTCATTTAGTTCTATCCTGTTTTAAACTCCATTATCATTGCATCCCACTCACTGGCTATAATTTCTAAAGTAATTTCCATCTTCCCTAATAACTCCCAAATAATTTTCACTACTCATTCCTTAAATTCCTTTCTTTTTAACAGGTAGGTGGGGAAGCACCGGTGTCTTATTTTTACTTCATTACCTTGCATTTTTATTATTGGCTCATGATCTGAAATAGTTATTGGATATGTGTCAAAGTTCTCAATTAAATGCACACGCTCCTGTGAAATATAATTTCTGTCTAGTCTAGCTCAATGGTTGCACCTTGGGGAATAATATGTAAATTATTTAAGAGTTTCTACTACTGAATTCCCATACCAAATGTTTTCATACATTTCTGCAGAAATCTACTGACTTTTGTTACATTTTCCCTTCTAGCCTACCTGATACATCTTTACTGTTGCAAATCAAATTCCACTCCCCTCTTAAAAGTAATATTTCCTGCTGAAAGCTAAATATTTCTCCAAACTTTTCTCCATAATACTCTATAATAACAGTTTTAAGTAGAATATAAATGCATGCCAGCAAAATCTTCATCCCTTGTTAGTAGTCCCTTTCCACTACAAATCTTCCATTATTATATTTTTTCCTCTCTTCTATCATTATTGGAGCTCCTCAAAAATTATATAAGTACTCCATTTTTCCTTGCTCTCTGATATGCTGCTGAATAGGTATTTTGAAATCCTTTCTTTATCAAATTTACATGCTCAGTTTTTCCAAACATGTTTCCTGTAGCACTGCACTCTGCATTTCTTAACATAATTCAATTTGAGACCATTGACATTCCATGATTATATGGAAAGTGTCGCCAATACAATAAGAGGTTATTATTGCCACCTGTTATATATGACAGCTTTTTAGATGTCTCTTTCCAGCTTTTCTGATGCATGCATCCACTAATGTTTGGCAGGTTGATCTTTTATACTGCTGTTTCTTGTTTTCTCTGTTTGAACCTATGCCACTTTTTACAAGACTTTTTGTTTTAATGAAAACCCTCAAACAAAATAAATGAACATCCCCCCAGAACACCTCCATAACCTGTTAAGTTAATGCAAACAAACTATGTACATTTTCACATATTGAAGTTTAACCCTTCTAGTAGCATCAATTGTCCTAAATAGACACCTGCAGACACAGGCACTACCTGACCTAAATTTAAGTTTATCCATGCTGATGCACGTTACTGCCTGTGTTCATATGTATACTAACTGGTGCCTGTTTCTTTTTTATCTTTACTCCTTTCTCAGATATGAAAAGCAACTTACATGCTTTCAGAAAAACATTAATTTTTAGCATTAAAGAAAACAGTATTCTGCTTTTTTATTGCCCTGTAATCAGCTTGTCACCATGAAAACATAACAGAAAAATTAAAACTGTAGCCTTCAGCTGCAGGCTCCTAAAGACATGCTGAATATTTATTGCTAAATGAAATGTTTTTATTAAATTTACTGTTCTCTTATTTACTTGTTTCTACTTAAAACTTGTTGTTAGACATTCAACTATGCAAAAGTAAGAGAAGACATAGCAGCTCTGCATATATTATGATCTGTGTACTTTTACACCCCATCCCACACCTTAACAACTCAGGATTATAGCCTATATTAACTTAAGCATGCTTTTGTCCATGCCTTTATTCTCTTTTTGCATTGTAATTTCTCCATTTTTTAATACTAAAAAAGAAGAACTAAAGAAAAGGGTATCTTTTTACTCCAGCATCTTTATTTATCACATACAGTAACTGAAAGTGCCTCACCATTCAATACATAATTTATATTGTGAACTGTTTTATAGAAATACTGTTAAGAACGGAAACTGTTTTACTTACAGTCACATTTTTCCTTCTTCTTCCCTTTCCTTTGAGTCCTTCCAAACATTAATGACATGACATGATATAAATGCCTTTCAGACCTTCACATGTTTAACAAAGTCAACAAAAGTCCATTCTTTCCACTTTTTCTTGTACAGCCATATTTCACAAACATGATTGTTGCTTTATACTCTCATATTTATTCACTAATTTCCAAGTTGCTGGTCTTTTTCCTTTTCATCTCCATCTCCCAACTCCAAATTCAGGTCCACTTTCAAGGTACTCCTGATTTTTCTAGTCAACTCCTATGCTTTTCTCTGTCTCTCAAGCATTTTGATTTGGAACATTGTAAAAAATTTCACTGGCAAAGTATTTCTATGAGCAGGGTTGCCAGATTTCCAGCCCCCCAGGTAGGGACAAAAAAAAAGGTCTTTCACGGCAAGTGAAGACCAAAAAAAAAGGTCTTTAATGCAGAACACAGCTCCACATTAAAGAACAGTAGCTCGGTAGCTCTGCACTAAACATGGAGCTTCTCGTGTTTAATGCATTGCAGTTCCGCATTCAACACAAGTAGCTCCGTGTTCAGCGATTTTTGATTGGCCCGTATACCAGCATATGGGCCAATCAAAAATCGCTAAACACGGAGCTTCTCGTGTTTAATGTGGAACACAAGAAGCTCCGTGTTTAGCAATTTTTGATTGGCCCATATGCCAGGTATACGGGATAATCAAAAAAAAAAAAAAAAAAAAAAAAACAAACAAAGCGGAGGCTGGCTGGGATTTAAACCGACAGGGTGGGACTCGGGATCAGGCTGCTGATCTCGGGACAGTCCCGCCCAAATAGGGACATCTGGCAACCCTGTCTATGAGGTTTATTATCAGAAGAATGAGAAGTAGAGCCCCCTTCTACACGATGGCTCACTTTTTGTTGGACAAACTTTTTTATTTCCTCCTTAGTATATTCTGCATAAAAAAATGACTGATCCTACAGGAAAAAAATATTCTGAATACAGCTGAATATAGCAGCTTGAATCTCATATCTGCCTCTCAACATTGCCTAATTGCTGTAATAAATTTACTTCTCTTCTGCTCGGTGTACAGTAAATAATAATTTTCTACTCCTTGCTGTCTCCAACTAAAAATACGTTGTCCTTCTGCCACAGTTTTGTCAGCATCAACTCTTTCTGGTGGTAGGATTACATCTTTATTGATGCAGGTCTAGACTGCTTTCTCATGATGAGGTCTGGAGCGTACAAAGAGTGTGACCTTTCAATTAAAAAAATCTTGCTGTGGAATACCAGTCCAGTTGCTTATATGTGCCTTCATAAATTTAAAACAGTCTGTTCTTTTCAGTTTTTTTTTGGTACAGCAGAAAATGTCAGGTTTTCCCTGTGAGCTCTGTGCTCTAATTCTACCATTTTGTAACATTTCTTCTCAAGCAGTCTCATACTCAGACAACCTTTTCTCCATTTTGACATCTGATTTTTTCAGTTTGATCATTTCATGTGAATATCTGTTTAAAGCCTCTTCATTGTTTTCTATCTTATTATTATTTGAGCTGATATAATCCTTCAGTATTTGATTTATTTTAATCAGCTCTGACCACATTTGGCAATTTTTCCTCTAGGTTACTGGAAGCCATGTCTTGCCCCAAAGCTGGAGTTTGAACTGCTTTTTCATCTGCATCTCAAGGATTCTTCCCAGTCACTGTTTTCTCTTCAGTCTTTCTAGGTTTTTTTTTTCAGGTTCTCTTGTGTTTTTTTTTTCTTTGCTGATGTCCAGGCAGTGTACTTACTACCCAGTGACAGAATTTATTAAAAGTGAGAAAGTCCCTGGTCCATATGCTTCCATTTCTTTTTTCGCATTAGAAGAGCTAAAGTTAAGCTGTTGATCAGTCTGCAGCCATCTTGAAAGTTCTATTATCTTGCTAGTTACTGGATAAAGCAGTGTATTTCCAGCAAGTTCTTTCCTGCGTTATTAAATTAAGAGGATTGAAGATTTTACATCTAGCAGCAGCAGGTGGTAGCCTGGTCTATACAAGTTGAGAGACTCACTGTAAAGCACGACTGTAGTTGTTTTATTGGCCAAAGAGCATATTAGTCAGTGTCCTTGTTTTCAGTGTTGTATATATTCAGCACAATTGAGCAGCTTTTGGTTCATTTCCACAAAGTAAAGTACTTTATTGAATAATCACACTTTTAATAACTGTTTAAAATACACTGTTGTTGATCTCTTGAATATCTTATTGCCTCTCATTGTGCCTTTATTTATGTTTAAGAGTGGTTGTTTATGGTAGCACTGCACATGGGGCACTCTCTTATATTGTGATTTTAAATTAGGAGGACTAGGATTATTCATCGCATGGCAGTAGGGAACACACAGAGGGGCTCTAAGTGTAGTAATGTTATTGGCCAGTGGGCTCAGCAGTCAATTTTCTGTACTTTCATTGCTGGTATAAATTTGGAGCATTTGTGAGGAGCTGCTCACTGTGCCAGGGACTGTACAGATGCCAACACCTAGAAGCAAATTGTCCCTATAGAACTGCCCATAAAGCAGTACTCTGTAAAGCAGTAAGTATAGAGCAAATACTTTGTACACTGACAAGCTTAGAGCAGCTAGTTTGACCGTCAAGTGGCAATACCATCAAATTTACTAGAATTTAGTATTTTATAGCCTAGTGTGCCTCCAACTCCCCCCACCAACATGAAAAAGTACCCTTCATAGCCTTCAGTTGACGTTCATACACGACACTCTTGTAGCTTACCAATTAGAAGGACCAGACAACATGGATATGCAATTTCCTAACTTTTTTCAGCCATCCTGGTGCATATAGGTATCTTGAGACAATGTAGCAATTATTTCATGTTTACTGACAAGCAGTTAAGCTTTTAGAATAACTAGATGACCCAGTGGCAAAGATTATCTTCAGCAAATCCAAAAGCACTCAGCAAAAGCAGCACTTAATACTACACATATAGCCACACTCAGTGGAGCCCAAATACAAAGCCCATAAGGCAAGCAAGCACACTTCCCAGGAATTTAGACACAGGGAACTACTTGTAAGATGACTGATTTTAACAATTGGCTGAGTTTCTGGTGTCATTCTAAGGGGATTCGATATTTGCCAGCAATGGGAAGACATGGTTAACAGACCGCATTGCTTTGCCAAGGATGCTCTGCAGTTGTGCCATCTAAGCTTTCAAATACTGGCTAAAACTTTATGCTCTCCACAGAGCCTTTTTAGGCAATGCCAAACTGGCAAACCTATTGACATAGCAAAATCAATTCAACTGAACCTCAAAGTACTACTGCCCATTGCCAGGGAGTCTAAACAACAACAACAACAAAAAAAACAAAAAAAACAAAAATACACTCCCTCCAAGTCCTTCCCAACTTGGAGAATATAGATATCTGAGATATCTGTGCAGTTACTGAGACATGGTTTAAAGACACAGACAGTACCCTGGCAGTGCAAGGTTTCAGTGCCTTCCACACTTTTAGACCAGTAGATACACAGATAGGGACTAACAGCAGATGTGTCTCAATATCCATGAATAACAAGCATACCTCTAGGTTGGTTAAACATATGACACCATGGATTTCCTCCACGTGAAGGTCACTATAGAGAAAATCCCATACCATGTCCTAGCAAACTATAAGTCACCCTCTATGTCACACAAAACTCATAGCACATACTTAGACCTACTGCAGACACTCAACATCTAATCTAACACTTTTCTCATAGGGGATTTAGTTACCCCTCTATAGACTGGTAATCCTACATGGCCTCAAATCTACAGGTACAGAGATTCATGGACCTCATAAATACAAACATTCATGAACACTATACCCACTAGAGGGTCCAAAATACTGGACTTCATACTCACAAGTATGGAAGAAAGCTGCAACCCCCCACCAAATGTCTCACTCTTCCTGGTAATGTCCAACCATAAAACTGTCTCCTTCATAATCAAAATCAGCTGAATAACCATAGTAAACCAAGTAACAGTTAGGAACTAGTCCATGGCAACTGCCTTTTATTAAGTGATAATATACCAACATTCAGTGCACTGCAAACCCAGAGAACCCAGCAACCTGTGCAGAATTGTTCACAGAAATTTTGTACAACCATATTAATGGCTGCATAGAGACTGCTGTACTTCCCAGAAGTAATCCCAGGACTAGCCCTAGAAACAAACCATCCTGGTGGCATCCCAAATTAAATAGGATATACAATAAAAGGAAAACAAATTCATGGCTAAAATCCCCCATAAAGATAAGAATTCACTCATCAAATTAAGCAGATGACTAGGACAGCTAATTAAGTCCAATAAGTCCAATTTTGAGGTCCAGCTAATCGACAGTGCAAAAGACATCCCTAAGGTGTTCTTCAGCTATGTCAGAAACCTCAAAGGCTTTACATAACAGTGTGCCGAACTGGTGGTTATTGATGCCAAATTCACTGAGCTGGGTGATATAACGAATCTACTGGTTGACAAAGTCAGTTCTAACTTTATTTCCCGCTCATCCCCAACTACCCCCTTCAAGAATTAACTTCAAATATACCCCCAGGTATAAATAGAGAGCATGGCCTGCTCTTGTTAAGGCCAAGAACACTGCCTCAGTGGGCCCCAATAATATGTTTTTTGATGGCTCCTGAATAGTCAAAAATATGACCTATCAGGGCCACTGGAGTTACTATTTAACTATAGTCTCAAAAAAGGCTTCATGCCATGGTAATGGGGGACTGCAGTAGTCATCCCTCTTCATAAGGGTGGATCATCAACAGATCTTGGAAACTACAGGCCCAGAAGTCTGACTAGTGTTTTATGCAAAGCCATGGAAAGAATTATCATGGAAATGATTGACAAAGACATGGGAGACCTTCAGTCACTGGATCCATCAACGTTTGGCTTTGTCAAAGGAAGGTCATGCCTACTGAACCTGGTGGACGTCTATGAGAAGGTCACCAAGGTAACGGATGTGAGTAAAACAGTCTGTACTGCCTACCTTGACCTGGCTAGATCTAAACACCTAAATGTTTGCTTGCAACACAAATAGAACACATCAAAGAAACAGATAAGTATCTCAGAGAATTCCCACTGTATGGAATAGCCTCTCCATCCATGTGAAATAAAGTCCCTCCCTGATCCTATTTAAGCATAACTTGGACCACTAGATAAGAAATCAAAAATTCACCCCATTTGGTGCCTATGTTTCTGATGGACAGAAGGAGTCAGTAAATTATGTCATAAGCAATAATCACCTCCTGTATAAACATCTAACATCATGCTAACAACTTTAAAAAGACACTAAAAGATCACCTGCTTAACTCCAAGTTCTGTCACTGCAATCACCCCACTTAACCTCCTGAATACCTCTGTCTATTCACATTCTACAACCTCTGCTTAGGAAGTGTCTTGGCATTACTTCTAATTCTTGTAAATATTAGAAAATGTGACTAAATTGTTTGTATGTTTATATTTTTAGTACAAACACTTTATGTGACAACTATAATTTGTTCTGTATACCTACATTTCAGTTTGTATTCTATTTTATCTTATGTATAATGTTTCTTTTACTTCAGTTTGTACTCTATTTTATCTTATGTATAATGTATCTTTTACTTTTTATTGCTGTAGACAGTATTGGAGCTTTTTTCCTCGGGTATCCACTGAAAATGTTTTTTTTTTGTGACTCAGCTGAACCAACCCAGTTAACAAATGTGAAATAAATAAATAAATCTAAAACATATAACTTATGGGGCACCATTGGTTTGCAATGCTAGGCTTATAAAGGCCCTAGTGTTTGTTAGCCTAGCGTACGCCTATGAATAAAGTCTCCACCTTACATAATGGGAAGGATGGAGGGGGAACAGTCAGACTAGTTAGGTGAAATGGACATTATCTGCTGCTAAACTGTGTCCATATCTCTGTATGTCCACAGAGCTGGATCTAGCACAAGACAACCTTAGGCAGCTTCCTAGGGCCCATTGTTAGCTGAGGAGACCTCATGAACATCAACTTTACTGAAAAAAAATCTAGGTACGATCTGCTGTTCTGTTTTGACATGCAACAGTTCAGATTTCTTCTCTTTCATTAGCTCAAATGTGCAACCAATGAAAGTGAAAGAGAGAGAAAGACTTCCTGACACTTGTCACAGTCAAACAAGATGAACAGCAGACAAGTCTGCAATCCATCACTAGCATGGTCTTTTAAAAAATCCAATACCATGCAGTGCTGAAGAGGTTGCTGGGTTTAGTATGGATATGGTAAGTAACTATGCTGTGCACCATCCATTTGTATGTGTATGTGTCTGTTTGTATGTGTATGCATGCACCCTTTTGCAGAGTGTCCTCAACTTTGGCTATTTTTGCCTTTATCCATGAATAATTCTTCATTTCCTGGTAAATCACTGAGGATTACAGTCAGTCAGTAATGACAGTCATGAGAGGATCAAAGGGCTTATTCTTCAGAAAATATATGTCTATGCAACACCCGTTGTTCTGTTAATGCTTGAAATAAATTATAGTTGTGTGGCACTAAAGACTCTGGACTGTTAACAACCTGTTTCCCATAGTCAGAGGTACAGGGTTTGATTCCTTCTACCTCCATTTGCCTAGTGTGTGGCTTTGAGGAAGTCACTTAACCAGACAGTGCTTCCAGGTAGCCTCTAAAGTGTAACACTTTATCCTTTGGGTTTACATTGTTAACAAACAAGCAAATTAAAACAACATGCTTGTGTGTGTGTGTGTGTGTGTGTGTGTGTGTATGGGTCTGTGTGTGTCTGCATAGTTCTCAACTGTTTCTAATTTTGCTTCATATTTCTCATCTGCTCCTCATAAAATGTGTGTTTTTAGTAAATTTTTGTTGACTGCAGTTACCAAAAATGACAAATATCAGTTTCAGTTGGCATATCCCTCTGAAAATGCTTGCTTACACAAAACCTGTTTTACTAGCTAAGAGGTTGGGATGGTGTAGGGGTGCAATGGGTTCAGTGTATGGTTCTCACAGCAATGAGATGAAATACATTTCTATATAATTATTTATATATTTACCAGCATAAAGCAATTATTTATATTTGTGTTCATTTATTTGGTCATGAGCAAACATCTGAGGCATACAAAGTCATACAGGCACTGTAATTGATGGTCACATTTGTGTGTGTGCGTGTGTGTGTGTGTGTGTGTGTGTGTGTGTGTGTGTGTGTGTGTGTGTGTGTGTGTGTGTGTGTGTGTGTGTGTGTGCGTGCATGTGTGTGCGTGCGTGTGTGCGTGTGTGCGTGTGTGTGTGTGTGTGTGTGTGTGTGTGTGTGTGTGTGTGTGTGTGTGTGTGTGTGTGTGAGTGTGTGTGTGTGTAAATACTTCATTCCTGACTCTAGAGTAATTATGGTGTAAAGGAAGGAATCTATTTTAGAATACAGGAGCATTCATCATATGAGACATGTTCTTCATGTGCAGTCATTGGTTTCCTTGTTTTGTTAACAGTTGACAGTGTTTTAGTATTTCATTGTGATTAAACGGGACAGCATGAATTATATGAGCTTAATTTTAAAATTGTAACAATGAATGTGTTTTCATTTAGCTTGTGTTTTGCAGGAACATAGGTTCGAAATACTCTGTGTTGGGCTTCAACAGTATATATCCAGCAGTTAGTGAAAATGAGGAAGGATGTGAGCTGTTAATGGCTGCTTCCTATTGTGCAGGGTTTGATTCCCTCAGCCTTCATTTGTCTGCTGTGTGACTCTGCCCAACAAGCAGTGCTCCTGGGCTGCCCTGAAAAGAAAAAAATAGCATCAAGTGGGTTGTCTCAGGCAGTTAGCAAATGGGTTACACATTGTCTTGTAAATCACAATGCCCTTCACATAACTGCTAATTAGAGCTTCACTCACTGCCATTTCACTATGAATACTAGCATGTCTCTGTAGTTTAATGGCTTGTCAGATACACTTTCAATAAATGTGAGTTTCAAGGAAAGAGATATGTACTCTTGCTCATAGTCAGTCTGTTTTCAATGTGAAGAGTGTTTGCTTGTTTGTTTTATTTAGCAAATGTCAGTCAATGTTCTTGCTGTAAAATTTGAAATAAAGATTTTAAATGAAATCCAAATCACTGTGGTCATTGTAAAAGTAAAGAAGAAAACAGTGTGCACACAGAGGTTTGATCAGTGTTTTATGGCAATAGGGAAGAGGCAAACAAGAAACGGGATATGGATATGGTTGGGGACACAGGTCCATTATCCTGCCCCGGACGCCATTTTATAATGATCCAACTCTGCCAAGACCATGGCCTCAAGACACACATACATACACACACACACACACACACACACACACACACACACACACACACACACGCACACACACACTCACACACACGCACACACGCACACACTTATGCATGGGTGCACATACACATAAATACACACACATACATTTAAGTACATGTAACAGACAATATAAATACTTTTTAAGCATGTATTATCATGTAGTTTTTTATTTAAAAACCCACTATGTATTACATACATCAATGCAGCTCAGTTATGTGTAATTGTGTAATGCTAATATGTCGTAGCTAAAACTAGCTTTTGTGCAGTAACACTGTATGAATGAGTCACTCAATTAATTGAAATTACATGTTTTGCAGTACTAAATGTTATAAGTTTGATATACTTTCTGTCTGATGAGAATCCAGAAGAGAACATGAAATATGAATTATTTAATATAAGGTGAAAGTTAATCACAGAATTTGCTTTCACTACAAGTAAGACCTCACCCAAGAATGGAATGTAAGTGAAGAACCACAAACTGCATATGTTACTGATGTTTCCATTTGACAGGTATTACTAGCTGTAACTGTGATACCAGCCTAGCTTTCCCAACCAAAATATTGTTTTATGCATAAACCATTTGTCATTATCCACATTAGACAAAGCTTAGACATATGTTATACATTTTTAAGAACTACCCTCTTGTATTTACATATCTCTTAACACAGACACATTTCAGCCAAAACCATTTCATAGTAAGTATCTTACATTTTACAAAAGACTTTAATAAATGATCCGGCATAGTTTGGTCTGTCAAGATCCTTCCTTACTTGAAGTTCACATATTTTTTCCTGGACAGCTGCTGAATGTATCCATTTTCTCTGACCTGTCTGAAGCACTTTCCCTGGAATTCACACTGACAAAATTGGATTTGTGGTTGTGAGGTTCATTTATGCTGTTTTCTGTACATTAGTGCAATACAGTTACTATCTTGGTAGTAGCCAAATATGCACATTAGAAAAGCTAGTGAAACCTCACTCTCAACACATCTCCAGAATTGTTGCAGTATTTTCCATGGCTGAAAACTTTATTTTTTGTTCATTTTTTCCCCCTATATTTCACTTTTTCCCATTGTTGGTTTACTAATTTCATGCAAATCTACATTTACATAACAGATTTTCTTGTGGCAAGTCTCCAGGCAATATAACTTTGGTACTGCACCTTCATTTTCCTTTGGAGAGTCCTTCCTAGCTGGGGATATACTACAGTATAATGACCTAATAATTTACTAACATAGAACGAACCAAGCCAAATGTAACCCTATAATCTTATGAGTTAAATAAGAATCATGAATGGAATCACAGTTACTATATTATAGTTAAATGCAGATGTATTAATGTGTTCTTGCTGAACTAAGAATCAACTAATATGACTGGTAATGACTCGTCTCTGCTTAAGTCTAAAACTGCCATGCCTTTTCCAAATATTAGTGACAGTAGGACTAAAGTATGCAGCAGATGATATGAAAAAGGTAGTATGTTGTGGTATTCAGCTGACATTGTTAATACTAAAAAATTCTTTATCTTCATAAACTCAATGACTTTGTGCTGGTCTGTCATCATTCTTAAGTTTTATAAAGTCACTGTAAGAAATGCATGTAGCATACTCTGCTGGCATGAAAGCTGCCATATTTGTAAAAGGTTTCCACTTTGTAAATTGCCCTACAGCTCTGTACAATGTGCCCTGTGTTCTTCATATAATGGCATCACAAAATGTGTGAGCTTGGTGGCAAACTGAATACATAGACTAACATTAAATTAAACATTAAATATCTAAGCATTGCCACTCCAGATAAAACTGAAATACATTGGAATTTGTATTGAAATTTATTTTGATTTACTTCCCTAGTTCGTTACAAAGTAAATGCATATCACATCACTCCTGTCTGCTCCACATCTCAATAACTATTTCACTAGTTTTATTTATGTTATTTTTATTTGTTAACCAGGATAGGACACTTATCCAAATGGGCCATTTTTAGGCTCACAGCTGTTTGTTACTCATACCAATGCTTATTTTTACTCCTTGGAAAGAAGCACTTCTCCAGAAAATAATGATGTCTTCTAGCCGTCAGCAACTGGTCATAGTCATACTTTTATTTAGTTACCTGCAATGGCACTGGAATAGGCATCTTTCTAGCAGCTAAGGAGAGAGTGATCCATCTATTCAACATTTTCCTGACACTGGAACTGATTGCCAATTTATAACACTCTGCCTATTTCTACAAACATTGTAAACTTCTGCTGGGGACCAAACTGTGTCATTCTGCTTTGCTGTATATTCTCTTGGGAGCGACAGCAGCTTTTAGATTCTCATTGGGTTCCTCTATGACTTGTGCACCACTCCAACCAAAATCTATTACTGAATGACATTGACTGGCAATGCAGGCAGAAACACAGTCGTAGTTCACTCAGCTCAGCCAATGTTTTCACTGTCTTGTCTGGAGAAATTCCACAAAGTAGCTTACTTCAAAAGTATGCATCTTCCTTCCATGTATTACTGAATGCTGCATTCGGAAACGAGAATTTGCCAGGATACATTTGTTAGGTATAATTAGTCTCCTTTATGTTATCCATTACACATAATAAGGATCCAGCAACGCTACATTGGTTTTGGTGCTACAACAATGCCCAGTTTGAGAATGCTGCATGCTAAAGATTAAGCATGATTATGCTTAGTGATGCCTTCAGCAATGTTTCAAATCAATAACGTCACCCCCCAATAACCCAAAGTGTATTCATTTTTATTTACACTTTATTGACCAAATTAGTCCCACTAGGTCAGTAGCCTGTTTTCAGGGGAGACCCGAGTTAGCATTTATACATACCAGGGGAAATTTGGCCAGGGCATCTAGAAACTTCCCCTACTCTTTTCAATATTTGCCATGGAATCTTTTACATCCAGCTGAGCTACCACCAGCTCCGACAGATGAGGTCTTAGTTTAGTATCCCATACAAAGAACAGCACATTCCACAGCAGAAATAGAAGCCACAGCCTTCTGCACCAAAGTTGAGTGTGCTACCTACTGAGCTACTGAGACTGCTATATAAAACATATCTCCTTGATCAGAATACTGTGCCACAGTTCTTTTGGCATACTTCAATGAATTGGCACAAAAAATTACCATGTTTGCCATTCAATTAAATTGAATGATATTTTCAGCCACCAGTTTGGTTTAGTGTCTTTCATGCTGGACTTTATTAATAGAAAATAATGATGTACATTGTGAACAAGTGTCAAGATTATCCTGCAAAGTCTAATTAGTTTGAGTCAACAACTTCCTGTTATGTTCATACGTTCATAGGTTCATAGGTTGGTACTAGGTTATCAGCCCTAGGGCCTATACAAGCCTAGCCATAACAATTCACTGGCTATTTCTTCCCACACTATTTACTTCCCTGGACCCCTGTCTAACAGGGTGACTGACGTGATCCCTGGGGTGAATTTCCTTTCTCCCATCCAATCGTCAAGGTTCCTTTTGAAGAGGGCCAAAGAGGCACTCTGCTTGACATGTATGGGCAATCTATTCCAGAGTCTGGGGAGTCTCTGGGTCAGGAACCTATCCCTCCAGCATGTTTTGTTTATTGTGATGACAAGGTTTAGATCCCTGAAGCGTGTGGCTCTGAGGTATTGGGATTTCTTTAAGTGTAGCATGTCCAACAGCTCTGGGTTTGACATGGCCTTGTATGTTAAGCAGAGATCGCCTCTGATTAGAGATGATATGCGACAGAGTATAGCTGGAGTTTTTTAAGGCAGTCAGCGTTGGGCATCTGCTTTAGGCCTGTGATTCTTTTACAGAGGTATTTCTGCGGCCTTTCCAGTTGTTACAGATGTCTTGAGAGGTACATACAAAATGGGGAGTTGTATTCTATAATGGGTCTAATGAGGGATGAGTACAGTGGGACAATGACCTCCTTTTTTCTGGATGAAAAGCCCTTAGTGATGAGGTGTGCCACATAGAAGGATTTCCTGACTGTTGTGGCAATGTGGTTATCGAAGATGAGACCACTGTCCACCTGTGTCCCTAAGTCTCTTATCATACTTTCGGTGTTTAGTGTACTGCCACCTATATGGTAATTCATGGATACATGTTTTTTCCCAAAGGAGATAACTATACATTTCTTGGCATTGAGCTTGAGCCCATGGCTCTGGCACCAAGCATCTGTTTCTGTAAGGCCCTTTTGTAGAGTATCCACATAATTTGGGGATTCAATAATGGCTCCCAGTTTGCAGTCATCTGCAAACTTTGTTAGCCAGAGTCCCTTAGTGTTGGCCTGTACTTCAGAGAAGTAGATGCCAATTAAGAGCGGTCCCAGGACTGAACCCTGAGGTACTCCACTTGATACTTGTCTGGAGCTGGATTTGGAGCCGTCTACTTTTACAATGTGGGTTCTATCAGTAAGCCAGTTAGCAACCCATTGGGTGACGTAGGGATTAATGCCCAGCTTAGTAAGTTTATCTATGATTCCAGAATGGGGGATGGTGTCAAAGGCCTTGGCAAGGTCTAGATAGGCTGTGTGGACCACCTTACCCTTGTCCATGGCTCTGGAGACTGATTTGAAGAAGTCAATCAGGTTTAGGAGACAGGATAGGCCCTTCACGAACCCAAACTGGGTGGGGTCCAGTGTGTGAAGGTTGCCAATGTCTTTGTTTATAAGTTCCATGATAATACACTCCATGGCCTTGCAGATAAGGCTTGGTAGACTGATGGGACGGTAGTTTCTGGGACTGATCCCCCCTTGTGGAGTGGGATAACTGTAGCTCTGTGCCACTCAGTGGGCACGAAACCTGACGTGAGGCTATGATTAAACATGACACTTAGGTGAGGTGCCAGTTCATATTGTAGTTCATGTAGTACACAGCCCGGGATGTCATCTGGTCCCATGGATGCTGTATTCTTAGCTTTGGAGAGTGTGTTTTTTACCTGTGTGGCCGTTATTACTGGAATTTGGCAATCTTCCGGTATTGAGATGGACCATTTAGGGGGTGAGAGGAGGGTGAAGTTGGCACTGAATCGATCTGCCAGGATATTGGCAATATCCTTGGGATCAGTATATTTAATTCCATTCTGTTTTAGTTCAGAGCAGATCTAAGCATTGCCATTTAGATTCTTGGCATAGTTATAGAATGCCTTGTGGTTGTCTTTGGAATCTTTGGCAATTTTATTTTCGTAACTAGCTTTGGAGGATTTTATGAGGGATCTCAGTTTCTTACTGAGGCTGGTAAGGGAGATTTTTGCATCCTGGGATTTTCCTCTTTTCTGCAACAGTTTCTTCCTTTTGTTGTAAAGTTTGTTTATGGCAGGGGACCACCAGATTGGCTTCCTTTTTTTGGATGAGAACATCTTGGTTCTATTTGGGATGGCACGATTCATGCATGAGTGGATGTGCTCGTACAGTGCCTTAGTGTAGGATTCAGCAGTTGAACTTTCAGTTCCCATCTGCATGGGTGTCATGAAGTTTGTCACTTCTGACTTGAGTAGCATGAAGTTGGCTTTGGAGAAGTTTTTTTTATGGAGGTTTCCTTACTGGGGGGAAGGGGTGGGATGTGGATGTTAAGGGTGATTAGCAGGGGTGTCTTAATATAAACTGCAGATAAAACGATACATCTATTGTTAAATGAGGACCTTACTTCAAATCACAGAGTATCCTGTCATATTTGTATCTACGTTACTCTGCTTTGGTATATATTTTACTTCCTCTTACTATTCTAACCACTAACTGTGCTGTGCCAGTGCTTTATTACAAATGTTGCATGTACTTTTATATTTATAGATTTATAGATATGATCGTTAGAAACATGATAATGTAACCAGAAACTTCAAAAGCAGTTTTTTCTTCACCATTGCTTTACTTTTGGGGATTTTATCAAAGCCAAAATCACATGCATAATTAAACAGAAGGAAACAAAAGATAAGTAAAACGCAAGAATGTTACAAATACAAACAGCAAAATGGAAGAAGAATCCTTCAAATATTAAACAGAGTTAAACAAAAAATATTTAAAATTCATAACCAGTTAAGTTTTAAACAAAGATAATTCCTAGCATCATTGTGAACATTTTTAACAATCAACCTGTAATAAGAAAAAGTGGGTATTTGTGATGTAATTTACTGAGACAACAGACAACTGCACTAATGCAACAGTGTATTTACTGCTGAAGCTATGATGACATAGTCTGGTAACAAAACTTTAGATATAAAAGATTTAACACCAAGTACAGATAAAACCTGACAGACAATATATGGCATACAATATAACATGACATTAGGAAACAGAATTTGGGATGTGCACGTAAAAGTGTGTGTGTGTGTGTGTGTGTGTGTGTGTGTGTGTGTGTGTGTGTGTGTGTGTGTGTGTGTAGTATATCATCAAGGTAAGAAGTTTAGCAAAGTATGACCATCCCATCTGTCATGACTGGGGAAAACTTTAGGGAAAGGTTGAATAGAGGGTTCTACCAATGCAGAAGAACATGGGGAAGGCTGTGTGAGTATCAGTATGTGTGTACGTGGGGGGGTACGGAGGAGCAGGTTGTGCAGGATTGGTGTGTGGGTGGGGATAGGGTAAAGTGAAGTGAGTTTGTCAGGTAGAACCGAATAGAGTGTATCGTGAATGGGTTTCATAGTGTCAGCTAACATATTATTAACTGTTTTAGCAGCTACATCATTTTTGGGAGGTCTAATATGATGAAATGGATGAAAGAAGCTTTGATGAAAGACTGTTCAATAAAATTACAGAAAAATAGATGAAACCTCCTTTCCTTGTCATAGTGAAGAGCTAGAGTTGTCATGGAATATTTCATCGCCAAAGCATAATTACCTTCTGTCATTCCAAGAGAGGTTAAACACAACATACATGTTACAGAAGACAAAGTAATATAATAATATCATACTGGCTACACAACAGTTATGGTCAGGATGTGTGATCAATGAAGCTACAATGATGGGTTCTTTGTGACTGACCACTGTGAAAGAACACATTTATCAGCAGTCACCATCATCAGGCAGATTGACAGCTGTCTCATTAACTTTACCATGGTGACTGGATAAGCTCAGACTTGGGCATCTTGAATATAGTGTTAGAAGGCAGGAAGCTTTTGCTTTTATCCAAAAAAAAAAAAAAAAAAAAAGAGGCCAGCACCTTGTGCAGACTGGACTGGACATGGCATAATTTTTATTGCCTGGTGTAAAAAGAGTCTACTGTATATGCGCACACACACACACACACACATATATATATATATATATATATATATATATATATATATATATATGCGCATATGGATCCCTTTCATATGACAGAAACCTCATTTGACTGAAACTCATTAGAATGAGACCGTAAGACTGAATTTTCAAAAGACTGAAAAGTCACTTGACTGAAACCCATAAGACTGAATTTCAACATACTAAATTGTAAACTGGACTATATAAAAACCAGACTAGGTGGGGGGGGGCTATTCCCCCCATACCCCCAATGTGGGGGGCTGTGCCACCCACACCCTCTCCTAACTATATATATATATATATATATATATATATATATATATATACTAACTCCAGGATTCCACTACAGTGGGGAAAAGGGCATATACCTTTCACTCACCTTACTGTAGTCTACATGCTGCCACTACTATGCCCTTTTCCCCAGTGTAGTGTGATCCTGGAGTTAGTATATATAGTTAGGGGGTGTGGGGGGCATAGGAGCCTTGCCCCCCAATTAGTCTGGTTTTATATGGTCCAGTTTAAAATTTAATATGTTGAAATTAATTATTATGGGTTTCAGTCTTTTGAAATTTCAGTCTTATGGTCTCAGTCAAATGAGTTTCAGTCAAATGAGGTTTCTATCATATGACAGGGATCCATATACATATCTCTCTCTCTCTATATATATATATATATATATATAAATATAAATATATATATATATATATATATATATATATATATATATATATATATGTATGTGTATATATATATATATATATATATATATATATATACACACACACACACACACACACACACACACACACACACACACACACATATATGTATAGACTCCTACAGTACGGTACTGTTGTCTTCACGAAATACTGCCCAGGAATGAGCATGATACATAACTGGGGACTGTTGTTTTATGAAGTACTCCCCTCTTCAAATATTGTAATCTTTATCTTTAGTGAGTTGAGCTTGAGATGCATTCTAAGTGCTGTTGGATGGTATTATGTCATTTGTATTTAACAAGACTCTTTATTGCACTGCAGAAGAGTTATCTGCCTGGTAACTGTTACATATCCATAATGTTTCAATAACATGTGACTAAGGAGCAGCTAATGCAGCTGTATCTGCCAGTGCACACCTTGCTGGAGTTACATTTTATCAACTTCTGAAAGGCTAGATACTTACCCTGTATGGGATCACTTTTTGAGTGGATCACTTTTTGAGTAAGACTATTGTTGGCTATAATAAGAACTTTTTCATTTCCCCAATGTTTATAACCATGGAGTTAGATAAGTTAAAGAGTCATGAGGAGCTTGCCCCACCCCTCAATGTGGGTGGTGCTGTGGGGCAGCCTATAAAAAAAAAAAAATTCAGGTGGGTTTCAGGACCAATGTGTTCTTTATCATTTGGAACTGAGGAATCATGTATTAGTTGCCCTTAGGGGAAGCAATCTTGGCCTGGTTTGAAAAGAAGGACCCTGGATCTGAACATTGAGGCCATTGACAGCTGATGTGAAAGAAACCCACAACACATCCTCTCCTCTCATGTCATGGTAATGCTTTTTTCAAGCTTAATCTGCACGTTGGTGCATTTCTGATGAGTGAGATTCACAAACACTCTCACTAGCAAAACTAGCTAGCTATAAATAATCTACTTTAAAGAAAACTACATTTTCAAATCACTAAAAAGTGCCTTTTACATCTCTGCCCACTTTATATAATTAACAATTATGCTACAGTAAAACTAACTTTTCTACCGCTCTACAAAATGACACAGTCTTCCAGCACGTCACATACGAGTTGTCAAGTTTCAAACTGATAATGACTCAACTTGCATCCCCCATGGAACGACATGCCTATCACACCCCAAGAAGTAATACATACCAACTCCACTGTCAACAAACCTGAAAAAAAACAATATTCATAGGCAGAGGAAGATGGCTGTTGCTGTTGTATACTTAGAAATGAAACCAGCTGTGAATTCCTATGGAAAATAATGAGGAGTTTGACACCAGGGAACTGCATTTGACGAGTTTTATGAGGAGCCGATCAAAAGTATGAGGCAAAAATCTGGCCAGTTGAGAATTATGATTATTTTATATATATATATATATATATATATATATATATATATATATATATATATATATATATATATATATATATATATATATATATATATATATATATATATATATATATATTTAGGTCTACCTGACATTGCCAACACTCCAGAATGCCGACACCAATATGGCAGACACCATATGATCGACATTCTGAATGCCGACAATGCAGAACGGGCATCTCACTATAATGCAGAATGGAAAGATTTCCATTCCTGCACTGTAGTGTGATCTCGTAGTTGGTATATTAAAGTTACGGGGGGCGTGTGGGGGGCTCCAACCCCATGGGGGTGAATTTTATGTTCCTTTTTCATGGTTTTCTTCCGATGTCAGGATTTTGTTTGTCGGTGATGTGGTGTCGGCCATGTAGTTGTCAGTGTTGTGAGCTTTCGATCTTATCAGGTAGATCCATATATATATATATGTATATATATATATATATATATATATATATATATATATATATATATATGTATATATATATATATATATATGTATATATATATATATATATATATATATATATATATATATATATACATACACACACACACACACACGCACATATTTATTCATTTGATGTGAAATAGGTTTTCCTCTTAATATTTCAGAATTGATATAAAATATATGATTGTCGTTATAAGTACCTTACACAAAAAATATAAGCTATATAAGTATTGAATGTCAACACAAACACACATATATGCATTAACAAACACCCACAAAAACAGAATGTTTCACAGATACACATGCAGAGGCAAAGACTGACACAATCTCACTATAAATACAGACACACACACACACACACACACACACACACACACACACACACACACACACACACACACACACACATGTGCCCAGCAATTACAGACACTTTCTTGACTGAATACACTTCAAATGAATGAAAAAAATCATGCAGTGCAAAGCACTCAAACACCCTCACCCCCACCTCCCAACTGTCCCTGATTTTGGAGAATGTCAATGTTTTGCCACCTTTATTTTCTAGTAAATTTCTGAGGGTTACAGCTTGTCAATAAAGCTAGATATTGTAGTTTCATACATTTATTGTTCAGAGAATGCATGTTGAGAAAAAGCCTCTTCAGATCTGAATTCTTGAGCAAAGAAGATGATTACGTAACTGTGTGTATTTGGTCTCTAGCCAAAGCTAGAACAGTGACAGTACTACTATGTCGGGCAGAAAACTGTGAGGAATTAGAACAATTTTCCAGTCTTCCCTGTGAAATGTGTAGGTGCAAATGTAGGAAAATAAAAATTTGTTTGAAAAGAAGCTGACATTGGATAAATGGCACTGGAACCCTCTGTAGTTCACAAAGAGAGTGGTGGCAAAGGGATTTGGGGTCCTAAGCCAAAGACTTAGCTCTGTAAGTGATCATTATGCAGTCCTAGTCTGGGTATGCATGTTGGAAGGCCATACCCAGGGCAACACTGCATACTCTCTTTATGTTCTTGGAGATAGGTTGCATTTGGTGACATGGTTATTGAAACAAATTTGTGTTCCCTTTTTTAACCAGTAACAATGGTTTGACTTGCTTAACCATCCCTCTTGCAGCCATCAGGTGTATTTGAGGCAGTGGAGTAAATCTATGGACTGTAGTTCCTGTCTCTTGCATAGCTGGGCGGTAGACTATTTGGAAGTGGTGGGATTCAAACCCCTATCAATTTTAGGGATCCCTATTGAAATGCCAGCCCTCTAAATGCTGAGTGCTGACAAGCCAAAAAAAAGTCCAAAAACATAGGAGAAGAACAAATCTCAAAAATCACTCTTCTCCTTTAAACGTCTTTTTTTGGGGGGACAAGCCCCCTTGCATCTTCCACACCCTCCAGACTTATATATACCAAAATCAAGATTGCCATACCTTAGGGAAAAAGGAATACTCCGAGAAATGGCATCTTGGACTTAGTATAGTTAAGTCTGTTCTTTAGGGAATTCAGTCTCCATATTTTGGGACTCGGTATAGCAGGTCCTGACATTTCAAATAGTTACCCAATTCTTGTCATATATGATATTTGCTAGCAGTGCCAGACCATCCACCATGGTTTGGTGGCAGCACTCATCGCATACTACACAGTATCACAACCGCAGATTAGAATATATTCCCCTCAGTAACAACAACAGTCCTGTAATTCCAACATTATTCAAATGTCCCAGAGGCATCTATTTCATTTTTTGAATGGTGAAAATGCAGCACTACTGTATATGTTGTTGTTGTGTCTTTCAGCTTTTCCCGGTTAGGGGTCGCCACAGCGGAACTCCGGTCTGCTAATGATTGGTAGTTGATTTTTACGTGCCGAGTTACCAGCCCTGACTCACAACCTTCAACGAAGGTATGCCCATTCACACATGTCTTCACGCAGAAGATGCTCTAGCTGAGAATCGAACTGGACAGCGTCTTACTGTGAGGCGTCAATGCTACCGCAGCACCACCACCGTGGGTTTCAGCAGCACTACTGTATATAAAGCACATATATTTATTTATTTATTTATTTATTTATTGACATTTGTTAACCGGGTTTGTCCAACTGGGCTTGTCGCCCATTTTCAGTGGAGACCCGAGGAGAAAAGCTCCAGTAATACATTTTAAAACAAGTACAATTTTAAACAATATTGATATAATAGCAGTTATAGCAAAACTATTCACATATGTTGGGTTACATGCATAAAGTTAAAGTTGCATTAAAAAGAAGCTAAGAAACAATTTTACATTGATATAGTTCAAAAGGTCAACAATAAACATTTTTTGTTTGTATAAAATTGTGCAAATGTATAGTAGACACATTGGAGAGAGAGGTGTAATGAGGTACTAAGTATGGTCCTTTTGAGGGTACATAAAGGGAAGGAAGACTAGGTAGGGTCATGGCAAGGGCAGGTTCTGGAATTGAGAAAATAAGCGTTTAGCTCATCATCTTCTTTCGGCTGTTCCTGTTAGGGGTCACCACAGCAGATCATCCGTTTCCATTTCTTCCTGTCCTCTGCATCATGCTCTTTCACACCAACTGCCTGCATGTCCTCTCTCACCACATCCATAAACCTTATCTTAGGCCTTCCTCTTTTCCTTTTACCTGGCAGATCCATCCTTAGCATCCTTTTCCCAATATACCCAGCATCCCTCCTCAGCACATGTCCAAACCAACGCAATCTCACCTCTCTTGCTTTGTCTCCAAACTGCCCACCCCGAGCTGACCCTCTAATATACTGATTCCTAATCCTGTCCATCCTAGTCACACCCAGTGCAAATCTTAACATCTTTAACTCTGCCACATCCAGCTCTGACTCCTGCCTTTTCGTTAATGCTACCATCTCCAACCCATATAACATAGCTGGTCTCACTACCCTCTTGTAGACTGGTACCCATCTGTCACAAATCACTCCGGACACTCTTCTCCACCCATTCCACCCTGCCTGTACTCTCTTCTTCACCTCTATTCCACACTCACCATTACTCTGAACTGTTGATCCCAAGTACTTAAACTCATCCACCTTTACCAACTCTACTCCCTGCATCCTCACCATTCCTCTACCCTCCCTCTCATTTACACACATATATTCTGTTTTAGCCCTGCTGACCTTCATTCCTCTCCTCTCTAAAGCATATCTCCACCTCTCCAGGGTCTCCTCAACCTGGTCCCTACTCTCACTACATATCACAATGTCATCTGCAAACATCATAGTCCACGGGGCCCCCTGTCTAATCTCATCTGTCAACCTGTCCATCACCACTGCAAATAAGAAAGGGCTCAGAGCTGATCCTTGATGTAATCCCACCTCCACCTTAATATCTGTCACTCCCACTGCAGTCCTCACCAATGTCACACTACCCTTGTACATATCCTGTACCACTCTTACATACTTCTCTGCCACTCCCGACTTCCTCATACAATACCATAACTCCTCTCTAGGCACCCTGTCATATGTTTTCTCTAAGTCCACAAAGACACAATGCAAATCCTTCTGACCTTCTCTGTATTTCTCCAACAACACTCTCAGAGCAAATATTGCATCTGTAGTGCTCTTTCCTGGCATGAAACCATATTGCTGATCACTAATCATCACCTCCCTTCTTAACCTAGCTTCCACTACTCTCTCCCATAACTTCAAGCTGTGACTGATTAATTTTATCCCTCTGTAGTTACTGCAGCTCTGCACATCACCCTTATTCTTAAAGATAGGTACCAAAACACTTTTTCTCCACTCCTCAGGCATTCTCTGACTTTCCAAAATTTCATTAAACAATCTGGTTAAAAATTCCACTGCCATTTCTCCTAAGCACCTCCATGCTTCCACTGGTATGTCATCTGGGCCAATAGCCTTTCCATTCTTCATCCTGTTCATAGCTGACCTTACTTCCTCCTTGCTAATCTGCTTCACTTCCTGATTCACTATCCCCACATCATCCAACCTTCTCTCTCTCTCATTCTCTTCATTCATCAGCCCTTCAAAGTACTCTTTCCATCTACTCAACATACTCTCCTCACTTGTAAGTACATTTCCCTCACTGTCCTTTATCACCCTTACCTGCTGCACATCTTTCCCAGCTCTGTCCCTCTGTCTAGCCAATCGGTACAGGTCCTTTTCTCCCTCTTTAGTGTCCAATTTCTCATACAACTCTCTATATGCCTTATCCTTAGCCTTCGCCACCTCTCTCTTTGCCATGCGCCTCATCTCCTTATACTCATGTCTACTTTCTTCATTTCTTTGACAATCCTACTTCTTTTTCGCCAGTATCTTCCTCTGTATACTCTCCTGTACTTCCTCATTCCACCACCATGTCTCCTTGTCCTCCTTCCTCTGTCCAGATGTCACACCAAGCACCTTCCTAGCAGTCTCCCTTACTAGCTCTGCTGTAGTTACCCAGCTATTCGGTAACTCTTCATTGCCTCCCAGTGCCTGGCTTTACTCTTCCCTGAACTCCACCTCACAATCACCCTTTTTTAACTTCCACCATTTAATCCTTGGCACTGCTTTCACACTCTTCCTCTGCTTCTTGATCACCAACATCATCCTACAGACCACCATTCTATGCTGCTTAACTACACTTTCCCCAGTCACCACTTTACGGTCTCCAATCTCCTTCAGACTGGCCCTCCTACATAGGATATAATCCACTTATGTGCATCTTCCTCCACTCTTGTACGTCACCCTATGCTCCTCCCTCTTCTTAAAATACATATTCACCACAGCCATGTCCATCCTTTTCGCAAACTCCACAATCATCTGACCTTCTGCATTCCTCTCCTTAGCACCATACCTACCCAGCACTTCCTCATCCCCTCTGTTCACTTCCCCAACATGCCCATTGAAGTCCACTCCAATCACTAGTCTCTCACCCTTGGGTACGCTCACCACCACTTCATCCAACTCACTCCAAATTTTTTTCTTTCTCATCCATCTCACACCCAACTTGTGGAGCATATGCACTAACAACATTCATCATTACATCATCAATTTCAAGCTTCATAAACATCACTCTATCAGACACTCTCTTCACCTCCAAAACACTCTTGGCATAGTGTTCCATTAGGATACCCCTACCCCATTTCTTCTGCCATCCACACCATGATAGAACAATTTGAACCCACCTCCTATACATGTGGCCTTACTTCCCTTCCATCTGGTCTATTCCATGCACAATATATCAGCCTTCCTTCTCTCCATCATATCAGCTAGCTCTCTCCCTATCCCAGTCATACTGCCAACATTCAAAGTTCCTACCCTCAGTACTACACTCCTAACCTTCCTCCTCTCTTCCTGCCTTCGGGCATGCCTTCCCCCTCCTCTTCTTCTTCAGCCAACAGTAGCCCAATTTTCGCCAGCACCCTGTTGGCTAACAGTACTGGTGGCGGTCATTGTTAACCCGGGCCTCGACCGATCCGGTATGTAAATATGAAATGTTCTCCGCATCAGTAATTTGGCAGAGGTTTTACGCCGGATGCCCTTCCTGATGCAACCCTCCCCATTTATCCGGGCTTGGGACTGGCACAAAGAAATGCACTGGCTTGTGCATCCCCAGTGGCTGGGTTAGAAAATAAGCTCAGATGATAAGTTCAGCTTCAGCTCTTTTTTTTTTTTTTTTTTTTTTTTGTGCAACAAGTAGAATATTTCTTGGCATTCTAATTATGCTTTAGGTATAATACGAGTGTCTCTTCTTTTGAAGAATGTGCTGTTTTTTCTTCCCTTATCTGAAAAGTGAACTGAAGGACTAAATGTAGTGAAGATTTAATTTAAGGTCTCATATTCTGAAGGTACTTAGCAGGTCGACATGTCATGCTCACTTTTATTACTTGGCCACAGCATAACCAGTAGTTATTCCATTGACGTCATACTGCTAATGGTCTCATATATTCTGAAAGATGTGTCTTGATCTTTTTTTTTTCAAATAGTGCGGTATCATTTATAACATTTTTATAATGCTTAGTGGGAGCAACAATTGTGATATGACTTTTAGAAAAAAAATTATATAGGAGGAGCCCGACATAATGCAATGTTTCTGTTATGTTTTTTTCATGTTTGCATTGTGCCTGTTATATTATCCAAATAGTGAGAACCATAAAAATTTTGTGTTTGCTGTCTTGACCCAAGATGTAGTTGAAAATAGTTCTTGGACCACTTCACTTACCTGCTGTCAAATAATATAACTTAACTAAATAATGCCATGAAATAAAATGAATGATTAAATAAATACGCTCAGCAACAAAATAGTATTTTATGTTTCAGTGCTTATCATCTTGCAAGTGAGCTATAAATCGTAAAACTATTTTAATTAAGTTGGCTGTGGACTGCTGAGTGATAATAAGCGGAACTTCTTTGCCAGAAACATAATGTTTTTCCTTCACCAGTCATGTTTTGGTATTGCATCAGCTATCTGATGGCCTCTGTTGTTCTTATAACAAATGTGAAGGATGTAGCATACTTTGTAGTGTGTGATGAAACACAAAGCCGTCTCTTATTAAAACAAGTGTGCCTGCACAATGAAAAATATTGGCTATATTCCATGAAATGCAGCATCACCTATAATTATTCTATTAAGAGTAAACAAGGCAGCCAAAATTATTATTATTCTGTCTAGCACATTTACTGGAGTATGTAGCTACCCTGCACTCCTTTTCCTTATGTAATCAACTCTAAAGTCAAGATACCTTAGAAAAATAGGAATTTCCCCTTCCTTGACCAAGACATATTTCTACAAGCTTTACAGTTGCACTTGGGTAGTCACGGCCCTCATTTTTTACGTCTGTCTTTACCTAAAGATTTAGGAAACAATATCCCTGCTTATATGAGTATACAGAATGATGATGGCTAGACCTTTACACTACATGAGAAGGTTATGTTTTCTGAAGTTCATCTCCTATGAGAATATAAGGTAAAGTCCTCTTAAATGGGCTAAGATTTGTTTAAGTTTTACAAGAGAATACAGAATGAGATTTTCATTTTTTTCTGCAGCATTTGGTTCCAGGATCTTTTATGGCTTCAGAATGCACTTTTCTTTTTATAGAAATTTCTCAATAAGGTCACCCCTCCACACACCCACACACACCCACACATACACAAACGAAACACTCATCTATGAGAAAATGCTGTCATGAGACTGAAAAGTACAAGCTGGGAAGGTTGTCAATCGATTTTTGAGTTCTGTCAAGATTTAAAACATCCACTCCTTTCTTGTATATTCATTATCCTGTTTACTTCATTCAAATGGCTACCAAACGTCATTGACTGATTAATGTTTTTAACAGTAATCAAACTGGACACATCTCAGTTTCCTCATTTAAGCAGTAGGGTTAGAAAGTTTTCCACATCAATATGGCTGTCCTTAAATTAGTCCAGCATACCTCTGAACTGTCCAGAGTTTTGCAGAATGTCCAGATTTTTGCCACAAATCTTTGTCTGTTCCTCATAAATTTGTGGTTTTCTGCCAAATTGCTGAGGATTGAAGTCACTAAACAATGAGAGACATTTGAGTTTCAGACTTTATATCATTCAGAAAATGCATGCTAATGCAAAACTTGTTATTCTATCAATGTTCTATTCTTGTAGGAACAATTATTAAAATCTGTACATATGTTTGGTCCTTTATCCCTCCCCATTATTTTTGGCTTTGTCCAGATTTCTTGTGCTAAGAAGTTGAGAGGTATGTAGTCTGGTGACATGAAACAAGAAATTAAATGTGAATTGTGAAGGCTGAAGTTCACTAAACAATATAACACAGTAATAAAAATGTAATAAATCCAATATGCAGTTTGAATGACAATAAAACACTCAATATTTATTAAAACAAAAAACAACCGGTAAGCGCTTTCATTCACAAAGAACTTGTTCAGACCTGGTTGTCACACATACAAAATTCACATTTATAGTTTGCTCAAGTCACATGACCCAAAACATTAGCAGTGTTTTAACCCTGTCTTACATAACACTGCTTTAAAGTTTTCCATATCATTCATACCTGGATCTACACCTGTGTTTAGCCTCACTTGCCAAGCATATTCTTTCCAGTTTAAATCCACTTCTGCATCCCATCTCTTTGTCTGCTTTTAAAACCTGGTCAATAACAATAAAACTAAAACCCACTTTAACTCTGTTATGACAGTTAACAACATGTCTTGCTAGGGCATTAGTTACATCCAGTTTTTCAACTGCCCTCAGGTGCTCATAAATTCTGCGATGGAAGCTACGTATAGTTCTTCCTATGTAGAATCTGTCGCAAGAATTACATAATACTAGAGACACAATGAATTTAGACTTACAATTGTAATTCCCCTTGATATTAATAGTAAAGTCCTGAGCCTTTACTACTACTTTATTCCTAAGTACCAAACACTTATAATAATTGCAGTCTTCACATCTTGACATCCCATTATAAGTAATAGGAGTATTACATTTTTGGTTTCTATAAAATCCTTAAGACTTTTCCCTCTTTTTGTGACAAAAGTAGGACTCTCTTATATATATAAAAAGCACCTAACTCTTGGAAATTCTTCAAAAATGTCCAGTTATCTGTGATGATCTGCTTAATACTGCACATATCTACTGAATTTTCCAATGTACAACTCAGATTATAATCTACTCCTTCACTATTTCTTCAACATTCTTTATTGTCCCTTTCTTCCTCACGGCTTTAATTTTATCTATTCCGTCACTTATTACCCCAATAGGGTAACCCCTGATTAAAATATTTTTTCTTAACATCTCACATTCTTCCAAAAAATACTCATCTTCATCAGTGAGTTTATTTATTCTATCAAGCTGACCAAACACAATACTATTTTTCAAGTTCAAACAGTGTAAACTGCTATATTACAAGTAGCTGTTACTCTGGACATCTTTTTTAAAAATGTTAACCATGATTTTCCCCCCTTTCTTGTACACAGTCAGATCCAGGTAATTCACACTAGTTCTACTTCTATTAAAAGAAAACTTTAAATAGCTTGTAACAGAATTTAAATATTCACACAATTTCAACAATTCTGACTCAGAACCTTCCCATAAAAAAACGGTACTTACGTATTATCGCAACCAGATTTTTGCGATAATACTGGTTGCTTCACGATGTTTAAATTTAACCATTAATGCCGTGAAGATGTCAAGCAATGTGTTTTATTTCATGTTTTACCTCCTGTTTCTGTCTGCTGAAGTACACAAAGCATTGTGCATTAAATTGCTTTCCTTACACTGGGAATATGTAAGATATCTAGCACTCCGTATTATCACCACCAGGCATTTGCGATAATACCGGTCACTTCACGATGTCTAAATGTATTCAGTTAATGCTGTGAAGATGTCAGTCTATTTTCTTTCACTGTGAAGATTTTTATTCATAACCCTGCCTAAAACAAAGGAAAAACATAGTGGCGCTGTTTATGTATACACTTTACTGACACCATGTTATGTAGCTGGCAGTAAAGTGCATAGACGCTTCAATTGTCAGGGCTGCTCTCTTACTGACTGCAATTACTCTCACCAAATATTGGTTCACTTCACTTTTCTTCAGCAAGTAGGAACATTGCAATGTTTCTGTTTTTATGTAACTGTGCCCACGGCTTGCTATATTAGTGTACCCAACAGCTTGCACTCACTACTGCCGAACAGATCAACTCGTTCTGCTGTTACATAATGAATTATACTGCCCAAGAAATCTGAGACAATTGAAGCGTGCGTGTGTAATGCATGCAAAATAGGAAGAAGACTAAAATGATTGTTTCTCTCTTCCTGAATGTTTTCCAAATTTACTTTTTATCAGTAAGGACATCAAATAACAGCTTGCGGTGTTTCCCCCACTCGTTTTCATGCCAGCATGGTATTATCGCAACCGCGAAAATCTGGTTGTGATAATACATAAGTACCAAAAAAACAAGTCATCAATAAAGTGTTTGTAAAAATAAATATTGCTAGCAAATGTAGAATTAAAAATAAATTCTCTTTCCCAACTAGTCATGAACAAATTGGCATAGCTCGGGGCCATAGTTGCCCCCATAGCCACACTTTTACTATTAATATCAAGGGAAATGCAGACAAGAGATGGGATGCAACAGTGGACTTAAACTGGAAAGAATATGCTTGGCAAGTGAGGCTAAACACAGGTGCAGATCCAGGTATGAATGATATGGAAAACTTTAAAACAGTGTTATGTAAGAAAGGGTTAAAACACTGCTAATGTTTTGGGTCATGTGACTTGAGCAAACTATAAATGTGAATTTTGTATGTGTGACAACTAGGTCTGAAGAAGGTCTTTGTGAATGAAAGCTCTTACTGGTTGTTTTTTGTTTTAATAAATATTGAGTGTTTTATTGTCATTCGAACTGCATATTGGATTTATTACATTTACAATTGGAACTGTATTTGACAGTAATAAAAATGACATTATGACAAGCAAAGACATTGGAAAGGGTCTTAAAAGGGATAGTGGGTGCTGGCGCTGACAGGGATGGGTATTTACCTGTTTTTATTACATATTTTGTGCTCCAGTCCTCTGTGCTACCCCACATCCTTACAGATTAGATTGTCAGTGGCTGAAAAATGGTGACAAGGCTCCTTGGCTGCCATAGGTGCTATCTTTAGTTTACAGTTTTGTTCTACAACAAGGAAGGGGAGCATTCAGTGTTTGGGAATAGTGTCATTAATGACATCATGTGAAAGGGCCTTAAACACTTCTCTGCAAGCTTTTGCAGATATCTGGTAGCCTCCAATGGAGCTGAAGTGATGGTGATGTTATGTCCTCCAGTATCCACTAGTGAGAATGCTGCCCATCACCTGCATGATGTTTTCTCTCCCCATCTCAGTCCTCTTGTATTCTAGCTATACTTAACCCTTGGGCACTACCAGTGTTGACGGGTGCCCTATTAGTGGGATAGTTCTTTTTATCTTTAAACTCTGGTCCTAATGGGTAGATTCATTGCAGGCAGGTTTATCAGTGTATTTCTAATTTCCACAGAATTATAGTACTCAGTCTATAGAATGTAATATAAATAAAATTAATTTTAGACTATTGAACCACAACAATTTGCATGCATCAATGAATATTGATCAAAGTGATTTTAACTGAAAATTATTTCTTATTCACAGCCTATACTGGCTGTTTAGCATAAACTGCAGAATGAGATCTACACTTGACATAAAACACAGGAAAAGACGTCCTAGCTTATGAAAATCCAAGGATAATTTTCCCTAGGTCAAGTAAGTAACAGAATATGTTATGGTTCTTGTAAACCACAGAACATTTTTTTTTTCCCCCAAGTCATGTCAACTAAAATAACAATATTTCATTCTTTATATAAAGAAAGCACAAAATAATTATTTAAAATTCTTTAGAGTTATCTACCTACTCTAATGAAGTTTTGTTGTTGTTGTTTTGTGGCATACTGCTACAGGATCGAGAACCGAGTATGGGATTAGAAGTTCAGCTGTGGAAAGAATGGACTGCAGGACTTAACAAATGCTCTTTCTTGCAAGGTGCAGGACTGTGGAATGAGTGGGCTATTATTTAACAGAACCAGGGTGGTATGATGCTACAAAGGGTTTTGCCAGTAAACATCAGTAGGTAAGGGACACCAATGACAAGTTTCATTGTATTGTTGCATTTCTTTGATCTGTAACATATCAGATGAGAAATATGGGCTCTGAGAGTGGTTAGAATTATGGATATTAACCCAGGTTTGCCATATGTTTATTGTCAAGGTTTGAGGCTGAATTCTACCACTGTGTAGCAGTAAGAAAAGCCCTTCTAGCTTTAGGACAGCATGTAAATCAATGGCTGGAGGATAACCATTCAATCAATGATGAATCTTAGAATGGGCTAGTGGGAAGCAAAACATACAATGAACACAATTCTACATTGTATGCAAACTTCAAACAAACTAATATGCCTCTATTTAACATATGATTAAAAGAAGTGACAACAGACTGCCTCACAGAGACTAACTGTGAGACAAGGTTCATATTTATTGCATTCATTATAGCGTGGATTATACGTCAGAAACCAGCAGTGCATCTGCACATTATCTCCTTGTTGTACTGCCTGCTTGTGCTAATAGGATTGTTGTGCTGGCATATCCTTTGTAGGATATCAGCTGGGCGATTGTAATCTCCCCATCCCACTTCCACTATGGTACCCGTCTCTGATAGTATAAGTCACTTGTGTGTTGACATCACAGTTTGTGTGACTAAACTGTTTGGCCTTTCGGGGTCTTTCTCTTTTCACCATGGCTGTTTGATTGCTGTGTCAGTAGTATATATTGGTAAGGGGGTGTATGGGTGAAGTTTCCAACATGGAGCTGTATAACGGACTAGCACCCCAGAAAAAATAAGATGTTTGCTTTGGACAGTTTGCTGTTTCATGAAGGTAACCCATGCTCCTTCAAGATGAAAATGTTTACATTCAGAGGGTTGTAAGACACGTTATCATAGTGCATTTGCATATGTAGCTCTTTGTTATTGTTGTTGTTGATGTTGAACATAGTTTTGTTACAATGCATTCTCTTTTTTCTGTTCACTATTTGAGTGATTACAGGGCAGCATGAATATGCCCTCCTATTTTCATTTATACTGACTGTATGAAGGAATGAGAAATAAATCATGCATTTTAGTATGGTTTTGGAGATGTCTTTTAAATGTCTGATTAAAAAAAAGTTGCTCAACAAAAAGTTAGGTTACTAGATTTATAAAAAAGAAGTTGAGTTATCAAAGCTAAATCATAAGCAGCAGATTTGCAACTTATTTCTGTAATTGTGACAAGCATATCCCAAGCCCTTTCATGGTCTCAGTCATCCTGGAACATTGAATTCTTTAGACAGTAAGTTTCAACTTTCCCAAGGATGTCATCAATGGTCTGTCAGCCAATTTGTATGTACGTAAATATTGTAATCCTGTGTCCATCCCTGTTTGATGGCTGTCTCTGTACAACACTGGCTCAATAACCTACTGTGGCCAGCAGCAATTTGTAATTCATCCCACACTTTATTTTTAGTGCCAGAAGGGTGTTGCCATGTCACCATGTCACATCAGTAGTTCATGTCTCCAAAGTTAACTGTTCAATGCACAGTAAATCAGGATGATTTAGACTGTCAGTAATGGAGGTTACTGTATCTGTGACACCTCTTTATTAACTAAACTAGCCTAACCACTTCAAAACAAACTGGAACAAGCATATGATAGGATTGCATGACTTGCATCTGGGCACATACCATCAGGTCCCCTTCAGTAGATCAAACGTTTATAAGTTCGAACCACATATGGCCGAGACCATATGTTCGAACTTGTAAAAGTCCGATCTGACTGAATGGAGATCTCTGTACAGAGTGGAAAGGGAAGATTTCCAATTTCCGCAATGTAGTGCGATCTCGGAGTTGGTATATTTAAGTAAGGGGGTGTGGGGGAGTCGCCCCCCCCCTGCTATAGACTTTTAGTTTTGTGTTTTTTGGTTTTATGTGGTTTTACATCAGTGTTCGAACTTTTATGAGTTCAACCATATGGTCTCAGCCATATGTGGTTCGAACTAGTAAAATTCAATCTACTGAAGTAGATCCCATACCATCACTGTCACTCAGTTGGTTGATTAGAGTTCAAACACTACCTCACTGTCTGACAACAATGCTTGACTTGTAAACTCCTGTATGACCCTTATTTTTCATCACTGTCCAGGACTATGATTTAGAGGGCCCTTCCAAAGATCCTTACCAATCTACTCATTGCATGGTCCATATTTCTAAGTCAGTAAATAATTATGGTCATTCAACATTCTCTGCTAGAACTGGCAACATTCAGAGCAAGCTCCCCTATACCTTTAAATTCCCTTGAGATTACACCTGTATAACAAATGGATGTGCAATGGTGGTATCACCCTCACTCAGTCATATCCTTGCAAAGCCATTTCCAGATAATCTCTACTAAATCATCCATTGTTTCTATAGCTGTAGTATTTGATGACTACCATAAATTATATCAGCATACACATATTTTATCCACTTAATCACTCTGTTCATTTGCTAATTATCTTAGTATGATATAATGCATATTTTCAACTGATGACTTAAATTCTGTAATGCCTTTATACCTCAGTTATTTTTCTGTATATATTTGTAATTATAAAAAACTTGTCAGCCAAGGAAGGTAAAGCCTCAAGAACGCAAGTTTAATTAACACTTTTGTTCCAAACATAAAACAGGAACTTCATCAGATTAAACATTCATTCACCATTTTCTCTTTTATAAACTTGCCCACTATGACCATGTGGCCAAAAATTAAATTACATGAATGCAAAACAATTCCTTTCAAGCTATACAACACATAAATACAATATAATAAAATTTTAAAAATTAATTTAAACATTTGTTAAATTATCAGCACATCAAAATTGTCAAACATACATGTTTTGTGTAAAATGGTAGTAAAATTAGTAAAAAATTCATAACTTAGCCCTTTTAAGGGTTAATAGGCTATTTTTTTAAATCATCATTTCTGCAAGGGGGGATTAGAGATGTTCAGTTCTTTCTGCTGATGCAGCTCTCTGTCTTCATGTCTGGCGTACCAATTCCCCTCTCTTAGATCTGGTATTACCCTTTCCAAAACAAAGAATTAAAACTTTTTGTATTCCACACAATCCTGTGCTTGCTCAAGGCATTAGTCTAATCATCCTTTCTTACAGCATATAAATGCTGATAAATTCTTTTTTGCAACATTTCTTTAGTCTTTCCCATGTAAAAAAAAAAAAGAAGGACAAGAGGAACACTGCACCAAATATACCACCTCCATTGACACTACAATCAAAACAATCATGGGGGCAATAATACATAGATATTCTGCCACATTAATGTCAATAATGGAGGTTACTGTATCTGTGACAGAAGCACAATTTTTCTCCTGCATTTACTTAAAGGAGCTCTTTTTAAAATGTGCTCTAGTTCATAAGGTGATATTCTTTGAGGAAAAATTTGAGATAAGCAGAAAAATGATATAGTGGGAATAGGATCTAATTAATCTTAAGCATTTACCCTTCTTACCCTTAGGCTGGAAATTGCTATTCCTTACTATTCCCTGAAACCTCCTAATTAGGGATACCTCAAATTAAAAAAGGTTAACCTGTGACCTGGCAATAGGGAAGAAATAATTATATAAAATAGCCCCTTCTGTGTGGAATCAATTATACCAACAAGTACGAGATCTGCAAAATATATCCTTGTTCATAGGTCAGTACTAGGTTAACTGCCCTTGCAAGCCATTTTAAGCCTAGCCAATTATCCTTTGTGAGACTCAAACCCTGCACCTTGTGTTTGTAAGGCAAACACTTTAACGATTAGGCCACCCTCCCAACCCTTGTTTAACACTAAGTTCCACAAATATGTAACTGATTCTTAAAATATCATTATTACAGAGAAAATGGCTAACTCAGGTGTTTATAATAATGTTATTTATTCAACTGATTGTATTTATGACAGTAGTGTATGCTGAGCCTAAGTGCAGTCAGTAATGGAGTAACTGATCAGGTCTGTTATTTATAATAATGCTATCCACACTGTGTTAACAGCTGTTCATTTAACACTCATTAAATGAAGTGTCATGCTTGAGTAATGACAGTCATCGTAGGTTAATTATCACTACGGAGATTACAGTAATTACTATACCAGTATGCCACTTGTTAGTTGAGTTGTGGTAAGCTATTCATCTCTATATCTGTAACCCTACTGTCTGTATGTCTGCCAGTAGTCCTGTCTACATGAACAGATTCCTTGTTAAGAATGTTGTTTCCCAGTTTCTGTTGTCCCTTGTAAAATGTATTTGAGTATCTTTGATAACCTCTGTGCCTTTGGCCTGGGTCATTGATAAAAAGGATCCTGGGCCCAGATCACCCATTAAACAAATAAATAAAAATAAGTTAACATCTGGTAATGAGATAAGGTCACACACAGATAAGGTAAGTGTCTAACAAAACAAAACTCATTATTTTACAGGCTGTAGACACATAATCTACCTGCATGTTTAGCAAAACAAAAGTCATTCTTTCTACAGCCTATAGACACTTCTGCTCCCTGCATGCTGCAAAGATGATACCTCTATGATGCATTGGCAGCAGACCTCTCAACTATCTGTATTTTGGAGGAACATTGTTATTTTCAGGCCTGTTTTACCCCTGTTTTTGAGGGACATACCTATTTTCAGGCTTGATTTACCCATTCATATAATTTGCTGACTACCTTTTATTACACGTGATTTTTGAAGCTGTCTAGTACACAGAAAACCACACTACATGACCAACATACGAGTGACCACAATAATTTAAAGAAAGAGGACACACATCATATATCTTCCTTTTTCTAAAGCAAAAAGAAATGACATTGTGTCATAGAATTGTACAATGCAATTCATTAACTGTCTCTGATAATGCACTTATATTTTTCCATCATTTTTGACACTGTTTTTAAACATATTTCTGAGTAATATCCCACATTCCTACTGGAAGCACGAAGAGTTATGTGCAGTTTGGTGTTCAAATTTTGAGCTAATTAGATGAGCAGATTTTTGCCTGTGTACCTATTTCAATGTTTGCAGGTTGAGAGGTATGACTGCCTTGTTTTATTTCGGGAGTCCTAGCAGTAGTCTGAACTTGTTACTGATGCTTGTATTACTGCATAGGAATTCCGTTCCTGACTGATGTTAATGTTCTTATCTCTGTCATCTTGGGCTACCTTGTATGAGTAGTATCATAAAGAGAGCATTGTAGATGTCTGCTAACTGTGTCATTATGGAAATATCTGTAGTGTATGTGTAATAACTGGTGCCTTTCATGTTATTGCTTAACACTTAGCTCCCCTAAGTACCATGTCAGGTTTCTAAAAGTAACCAAAGTGCACAACAACTAACATAAATGGTCTGTCACCTCTGTGTACCTCTTCTGAGGTCATTACACACCATCATAGAAAATCCTTGGTTACTTTAAATGCTTATCAGTGTAATCATTCAAGGGCTACAATTAATGAGATAAGTCATATGGCTGTCCGGCAGTATGAAGTACACCAAGGCTATAGTGAATACGTAGCTTCCTAACTATAGCATCCAACACTGCCACTGCCCAGCTATAAGTGCAATGGATTCTCCATCCTGTAGGAATCAAACCTTGTTTGCTCCCACCCAGTTCCTCAACAGTACCAGTAATGTCCTACAGTCCCTCAAAAATCTATGTACTTCATACCTCTCAACCTGGAAACATCACAAATCTGGACAAGGCCCATGAAAAATAGGTACAAATCTGTATGCTGATTAACATATAATTTGCATACATAATTACGTAACCCCACCCACTCCAATGGAATTGTGGGATACCAACTTTCAAACGTAAACTGAAGAACAGATGACCAAGATATGGCCCCAGAGTCCCCCTGCAGCCATTCCATTGTCCCGTCACCTGGCTATTTCACCCCATTTACCCTAAACACTAATGTCTGCATACTGCTTTTCTTCTACAATGATTATTTGGATATTATTTTTACATTTTACAGCACAACAATGCCCAAACACTAATAAACATCTGGTAAACAAAGCAATACTGTCTCACAATGAAAATAGACTTGGCATTAAAACTTCCCTGCCCTTGAAACTCACATTCATTAAAACCCACACCACATCCAAAGAAAATACATTTGGTCAGTCGTGGATAAAGATCACCTTTGGGCTGTTTTCAAATCATTGGCCTCTTGCACACAAAACAAGAAACATACATGAGTTCTTTTCTTTGATACACCTTCCTGACTTTATTCAATTATATTCCTTGTACAATACAACACACTTTTTATGGCACATTTTAAATTATTTTAACATTTTTCCAGTAGGCTGTACTGTAGGCAGTGAAACAAAATGCATGAACAAATAATGACAAAGTTTCCCAGTTCAGAACAATTCCATCATAAAAGTCTACTTCCACATCCACACTATACATAGAATGAGAGTAGTATAAGCCATATGCATCTTACACAGCTTCTCACTCTTATTTTCAATTTCTTTTTGTTTTTGGGGGGGGCAAAAGGTCAAAAACCAGGGACACATTTTAAACTTTGCTTGTATAATTTTGTAAAGTTGTTAGAATAAAATGTTGTGTTACCACCATGCATTTCACTAGAAAGTCTTGAGCCCTGGTACCTATGCGCTACAGTCAGAGTAACTGCACAGCTTGCTAAAATGTAAAATGGACCTGCACTGATTTCTGTAAAATGTAAACGGAGCTGCTATTGCAGGGATTTCACATACACAGTAAAATGGACCTGCGCTGCTTGCTTAGTTAGTACAAAGATTTCTGTAAAATGTAAATGGAGCTGCTACAAAGATTTCTAATGTAAACCACACATTAAAATAGAGCTGCTACAAAGATTTATGTAAAATGGACCTGCTCTCCAAGGTTGCTACAAAGATAAATCTGACCTGCAGATATTTCTCCAACACACATTTAAACAGAGCTGCAAGATTTCTAATCTAAACCACACACATACCAACGATTTATATAAAATGTAAAACGGACTTGCAGAGATTTCTTACACACACTTTTGCTTAAGCTGCTACAAAGACAAATGTAAAACAGACCTGCATTTCTCACACACACATTAAAACAGAGCTCCTACAAAGATTTCTAACATAAACCGGAGATGCTTACACACACACACATTTCTGCAAATTGGAGCTGCTACAAATATTTCTAATATAAACCGGAGCTGCTTACACATACTTAAAACGGAGCTACCTGCACATGGACAGAGGCAGAGCTGCTTTAAATACAGATACTTAACATACAACGGACACACACCCTAAATCACTACCTGGCAATAAGTGAATACCCAGCCACACACACACACACACACACACTTTGTTTCCTTACCTTACCTAATGCCTTCCCTTGCTTCACCCCGTTCTCTCAGCCTGCAGCCCAAAGTCCGTTTACATTGGCAGAAATTTGCAAAAATAAAGTAACGCCAGTCGCCATCCCATTCTCAGCATAGCAGTTTAAAAAAGTAAAGTAAAGCCAGCCCATTCTCGGCAGCATTAGTGCTGCTACTGTTTAATTCTCATTTCCCGCCCGCTCACAGCCAGCCGGAAATAATGACGTGAGCTCCTTGAGCTCAATTCCGACTGGCTGGTAGCGCTGATGGAGCTGATGTCATCATGCATGTGATGACATCAGCTCTGACAGCGCAAAAATTCAAAACATAAAAAAAAGAAAGCAAAAAATCGGAAATGAAGGGGTGTCACTTGGGAATCGTGGCACCCCTTCATTTTGACCCCAAAACTCGGTAAAAACTGAGTAATTTGGGACAGTTGGGAGGTCTGATGTACTTCCTTTTCTCCATAAATAGATAAAATTACCAAGTAAGCTCCTGTTTGAAGAAAAGTGTTTCCTGCTGTTTGTAGAATATGAAGCAGAACAGACGTTTAGGCGGTACTCCTTAAATGAATTTGCAGAACATCAAGACTTTTGCATTATATTTTTTCCTGCCCCATGTAAAAGACTTGCAAGCACTAAATAATGACAGGCATTTGAATTTCAAACTTCATATCCTTGAGAAAACTGCATGATAATGCAAAACCTGTTATTTCTAAGTATTTAAGGGCATTTTTTTTTAATCTGACTCTAGTTTGGAAAGGTTGCCCCCCCCCCCCAATTAATTTTTACTTTGTACCTGATTCTTGTGTTATCAGTTTAAAAAGGTACAGTTTAGGAGAGGCCAAGTGATCATCTAGAAGCTACATAAATCACAATCCACTTTGAAGCTCAAGATATCATGAAGTTGTATAACCACATGACTTTTTCCCCCAACAGCAACAACATACATGCATTAGGTAAGTGAGTTAACCCCTGGTCTTTAAACAACTACACTACCTTCAGACATGATTATAACAGCCTCCATAATATAATTAATCTTAGGACACAATTATGTTAAAAACTACAAAGGTTAATACAATCTCACTCCCTCACAGCCACCCATATGTTGGTGCCAGATGTAATAGTGATACTTTCTACACTCAATCATCACAATTTGCATTTATAAGACAGGAATAATAGACAAGTGATCACAGGATCCGTAGTATGCCTAGGCATATAAACCTTTAAGTAAACATACTTAAAGGTTCCAGTCACCCTTTTCAAGTACTTAATATTACTCATATTACTCACCCATATATTTCTAATTTTATATATATATTTCTAATTATAAAAAACTTGTCAGCCAAGGAAGGTAAAGCCACAAGAATACAAGTTTAATTAACAATTTTGTTCCAAACATAAAACAGGAACTTCATCAGATTAAAAACATTCATTCACCATTTTTTCATTTATAAACTTGCCCATTATAACCATGTGGCCAAAAAGTGAATTACATGAATGCAAAACAATTCCTTCCAAACTATACAATACATAAATACATTATAATACAATTTAAAAAATTAATTTAAAAATGTGTTAAATTATCAGCAAATCAAAATTGCCGCACATACATGGTTTGTATAAAACAGTAATAAAAAGTAGTAAAAAATTCATAACTTAGCCCTTTTAAGGGTTCTACTTTATTTATGCGAACGCTTAAAACAGTGAATGTATATGCATCGAACCATATGCATCAAACTGAGAAACCATCGAAACACAATAAAAACGGAACTACACAACAAACATGACATGTAACAGCTATAGGCAGGGGGCAAACCCCCCTGCACCCCCCACACCCTCGCTACTTAAATATACCAACTCCGAGATCGCACTACATTGAAGTAAATAGAAATCTCCACTTACAGAGATTTCCATTTACAGTTTTCAATGGTTCGCACTTTCAATGCATATGGTTCGATGCATATGGAGTCGCTGTTTTCAGCTTTCACATAAATAAAGTAGACCCCTTTTAAGGGTTAAGAGGCTATTTATTTGAATCATCATTTCTGCCAGAGGGACTAAGAGACATTCAGTTCTGTCTGCTAATGAAGCTCCTGTCTTCATGCCTGGTATACCAATTCCCCTCTCTTAGATCTGGTATTACCCTTTCCAAAACAAAGAATTAAAACTTTTTGTATTCCACACAATCCTTAGAGTGCTTGCACAAGGCAGTAGTCTAATCATCCTTTCTTACAGCATATAAATCTTTTTTTCAACATTTCTTTAGTCTTTCCATGTAAAAATAACAAGGACAAGAGGAACACTGCACCAAATATACCACCTCCCTTGACACTACAATCAAAACAATCATTGGGGGCAATAGTACATGGATATCCTGCCACATTAATGTTCTCAAGGTCTACAATAAACCTACACTAGTTGCAGAATCCACATCTGCACATAGCCCTATTAACAATTTCCTTAATGTTTTTGTTAACCTCAAGCAAAAATTTTACATTTTTTCCCTTTTTTATAAGTAAACTTGGGCACATCAAGTTTACCATTTAAACCATAGGTACCAAAAATGAAGGAGCAATTTATTGTAAAAATCTTCTTAATTTCCATGATTCTACAATTATATTCCAACGCCATGGCTCTAGAAAAATCTTATTCATCTTTCCTGTTACTGGGTAAGTTAGATCAACAATGGATATTTTATAAGCCTAACATGCTTCTCCTCTTCAGAGCAACTATCAAAAAAGAGCCTGTGGGAATCCAAAAGGGGCAGGTTATGGAGCAAAGTTCCCCTAAAACTACTGCAGTTACTAGTCAACAAAGCACTGTAACACTTTTGGTACTTTCAAGATATTTAACTACAGTCATTTGGAAATTGCCCCAAAACATGGCGAATTTTTGTCAAAGGAGTTCACTTTCATTCCCTCTAAGAAGTTGGAGGTTACCACTATTTGTAAGAGCTGAAATTGTTTTACAGGAAACTGAATTTGAGTTTGCTACTCAAAGGGAATAATGAAATGCACCAGGCAGCTTTAGATCATGAGAGTACTTTTAACCCTCCATTAATTCCATCAGTGACAGCGTTTGAAAAACTCTATGAGAATGATCTGAGGGGATCTTAACATCATTAATAGAAGAAGATGCAACGCTCTAACACCCATGAACATAAACTCTTAAAAGAGTTTTGTGAGGACATGTATACTCATGTTATGAAGTCTGATAAAGGCAGGGTGCGTGCGTTCAGAAAATGTTGTGTTACTTGAACAATGGTAACTTTATTTTTTGTTTTGGCTTCACTGAACAAAGTCAATACTAGTTACTCCAAGACAGACCTATGGTTTAATGATTCCTGTCTTGAATTAGGGTTCATGAATGAGCTTGTTAAATATATAAAGGTTGAGAATCTGATAGTGCCATCCATTTTTGGGATCCCTACAATTGCACAATATCTGTTGGCGATCCACCTATGTGTCCAATTGTAGTATCGGGGATCCAAGACCAAGCCCATAGCTAAATTGGTAGGTGTCCACCTTAAGGACTTATTTAGTGACAGACTTGTTTTAAAAGCTTCCTGGCACTTTCTGCAAGCTATTTCTGTCACTTTGTTTGATCCTGATGCATTAATGTTCACTAATGATTTCAAAGACTTACTTTTAGTAATAACACATAACATTGGAATGGAGTGGTTCAACCAGGCTTTGACATGTGTTACAAATTTAAGTAAAAATGACATTAGAATTATTTGTGAATGTATAGACCTTACATTAACAAATAATTTTGTATATTTTACAAGTGAATATTTCAAATAAGTTGGGGTGTGGAAATGGGGTTGCTGCAGCTCCAGGTTTAGCCAATGTTATACTTTGGTGGTGGGAACACAACTTTGTATTTGGCTCTAAGTTTTGAAATTACATTTCACAGTACTTGAGATTCCTGGATGACATTTTTATTTTATGGCCTGAGAATTCTGACATGTTGAAATAATTTCTGTGTTTTATCAACCAGACTACAGACTACTTGAGGTTGGTTAATAAGATGAATAAGGACAAGATGAGTTTTTTGGATGTGTTGTTGTACAAGAATTATGGCATGCGCTCCTTCAAATCCTCTATTTATCATAAGACAACATATTCAGTTTGCTAAATTTTGAATTTTTTACTACCATTTCTATATTAAAAATGTACATGTGGAAATTTTTGATGTGCAGATAATTTAACGTGTTTCATTGAATTTTTTAAATTTTATTATAACACATTTATGTGCTGTGTGGTTTGGAAGGAAATGGTTTTGCATTCATATAATTAATTATTTGACCACATGGTGGCAGCGGAAAACTTTATAAAAGAGGAAATGGTGAGTGAATGTTCAAGCTGATGAAGTTCCTGTTTTATGTTTGGAACAAAAGCATTCATTAAACTGGTGTTGTGGTTTCACCTCTCTAGACCAGTGATTTTTTTTATGCTTGATACCTTTCTGTTAGCTTGATTGGACAAATATGTGATTGTTTTATTTCTAATTATGTTAGTGTTTATTATTCAACAAACTAATATTGTTATTCAGGTGAATAATGTTACTGTTGCTTAATGACATTGTCTTGTTCTTGTTGTTGTTATTAGGTGGGATTCATAAAGTTGATGTGTGATTTCACAGGTCTAGTGCATGGTCCCAACCACAGCCTGGAGTGTAATGAAGTTGTTACATCCAGTACTACTATTTACCTGGAGGAGTTTGAGTATAAAGTACATATGCAAATGTGGGTACACAGCATGAGCTATGATTCACAAATGTATGAATTATGAAGTATGCTGTAAAATGGATGACAGATTTGATGATACTACAACAGCAGACTGCCCACAGTTAAACATGAAAGGACATGCCCAATGTCCTAATATCTCTGATGCTTAGTAAACAGTCGCTTAGCGACAACATCACCAGTACAAGAGGTATCAGTGCACAAAACATACATTTTAGGAAAGAGATGGAAAGCCCACCCCTATTTGGGGTACATAGTGCACGTAAGCACCATAAGACAACTTTACCACATCCTGCCTCTAACTCTGTGACATCAAGATCCCACTAAAAGCACCTGATCCTTTCATTAGAATAATATTCAAATGACCCCACTTTACTTTTATGACAAAGGAGCCTGGAACAATTCTGAACTGCTCTTTTGCATGTCAGCAGAGTAGCAACCACACCTGGTGCATAGCAACCTCCCCAACACCATATATACCAGTGATAGAGCAGACCTGTTAGCATAGCTCTGTTGATAGTGGCGTACCTGCAATTGACAGCTGCCATGGTAACATGGGGATGTAGGAAGTATGTCATCTTCAGAAGGAATGGACAAGTCTGCAAGTCAAGAAAAGGTCACAAGGATATGTAATGCTTTATTTGTGTTTTCACCACAAGCAAAAATTTCAAAGAACACAGCAGGTGTCAAAGCCCTTAGCTCAGAGACTAATAATCACAGCTTACAATATTGGACCTATATTACTGGCTGGTTACAGCTGAAGGAGGTTGAAACTAATGGCTAGTGTTGCATAGACTGCTGTGGAAAGACACGCATTTGATATTGGCAGATTCAGTGATTAAGACTGCATTGGACCATATATTCAAATATGTTTTACTGGATATGTGGAAGGGAGAAATGCATATGTATGGAATGGTAGGTAGATGCAAGTATATATTCACTTTCTATCCACACATAAACGAAAGCTTAACTTCAACCACAAATACGATCAGGAACAGAAACAGGAAAACCACTGGCACGACAAAACTTCTTTTAATAGTACAACAACGTTCTGGTACCTCATCTTCTTGTCTTCTGCTGGAACATTTTTACAATACAATTCTGTCTCTATATATACCCTTTAACTTCAAATCATTCAATGAATTAATTCAATTCACTTGAATAATTAAACAATTAAATTATTAAATTACTAGTAAATCAGTTGTGAAGTAGTTCATGAGATCAGACTAGTGTATACAATTCCCCAAAACTGCATTTTGAGATCCATACATGCATTTTATAACTTTTAAATCATCTCTAAATTATTTATAAATATTTTTTAAATGTTTTTAAATGTTTGTCAAAGTGTTTTTTAATACTCTTTAAATACTTAATTAATACAAAATTGATTCCTGACACATTATACAAAGTTTAAAGTGACGTGCTTAAATAAGTCACAAATATTCACTGAGGTAAAGTGCACTATTCACCTAATTTATATATACAAACCAATTTATATTCTCATTGTGCATATCTCTATCTCCCAACCTCTAAACATTCATTTTTTTTATTTACTACAATACATCTTAAAAAATTCCTACATCATAATATTTATACTATATGTATGAAATGAATTCTAACTGAAAAAAATTTTGACAATCAAACACTAATTTAATAACACTATAATGAATCAAATGCTCAAGTTATTTTCCAAATTCATACCTCAAGGATACAGTGTATGAAAATTAATTATTATACTCTCTAGTCTGTTCAATTGCCTTTTAAAATTTCCACAATTGCTCACCGGACATGCTAGAATACTGAAAAATTGACTTTTGTCCAAACCATGATGTTTGGACAAAAAAGTGCATGGCAACGGGACTCTCAGATTTCCATCTTCTCACATCCCCCAGATGTTCCATAATCCTCACTTTGGCTTTCCTGGTAGTTTGACCAATATACCATGAGGCTGGATGACAATCACAACCTATAATATACACCACTCCACAGCTGTTGTAATTATAATATTCTGTGGCCCTGTACAATTCGCCATTGATCTCCTTTCCATCTAAATTCTTAACATGATTACCTATAGAACATCTACCACAGCAGTAAGTCCCAACATTTTTACTTATGTTATCAAAAAAACTTGAATTTAAGCTTTTTTTATTATTTAACAACTCTTTTAAATTACTATACCTGCTGTAAGAAAATACTATATGTTTGGGAAACAATGAGCCAGTGGAGATGTCCTCACAGACAATTTCCCAGGCTTGTCTGACAATACTTTCCAAGATGGAAGAAAAGTCAGAATATCTAGTAACAAAAAACAGTTTCTCGTCTTCATCCCTATTAGTTTCTATATTATTTCTGACCATTCTTCCATGATGGTTAGGACCAATTCTTTATTTCCTTCCGCCACCATTTGTCACCTTATTTTTTGCTCTTTGTAATATATAATCATCAAAACCTCTGTCCTTTAACCTCATATATACTTCATCCAAATTTTTCCTCTTTAAATCAACTTCCGAAGTATTCAAAAAAATTATTTTAAATTCACCATAAGGTAATGATTCAATCAAATGGGGGGGTGCATGCTGGTAGCATGCAAAAATTGTTTACTGCTGTGGGTTTTCTGCATGGTTTATGCTGTACCTTTTTGTCATTGTTTATATAAAACATAACATCCAAAAATAGTATATTATCTCTCCCAATTTCCCAAGTAAACCTCAATCCATGTGTATTATTATTTAAAGTTTCCATAAATTCCACAAATGCAGCCTGATCACCTTTACAGATAAATAGTAATTCATCTATGTATCTCTTATAGTACACTACATTTTTCACATAATAGTCTTGTGATGTCATAAACTGATTTTCAAAATCGTCCATATACGTGATAGCATACGATGGGGCAAAAGCTGTCCCATCGCTGTCCCCCTTCTTTGTAAGAAAAATTAATTTTTCCATGTGAAATAGTTATGGGTAAGACTAAATTCTAATAAGGTTAACAAAAATTCAGAACGTGGGCCCTCTCCTACTTTCCTAGCCATTGCTTCCATACCCCATCTTCTGTTGATGTTGGAATACAAAGCAGTAACATCTACTGTTACCCAGAAGTAATCATCCTTCCATTCCAGATTTACTAATTCTTTACAAATTTGCTAAGTATTTTTAACATGTGAGGGTATGGTGATCAAATGATTTTTTAAAATGAAAATCCAAGAAAATGTTAACATTTTCCAAAAATGAGCCTATTCCTGAAATAATAGGCCTCCCCAGAGGACTAAGCATGTTTTTATGAATTTTGGGAATTGCATACATAAACGGATGTCTAGGAGTTTTCACAATCAACTTTTTCACATCCTGATGTTTCAAAAAAACAAATCTTTCTCCCCGTTTCAATATTTTTTCCAACTCAGTTGAAAATCTACACAGAGGGTTATATTGTAATTTGACATAATAACCCTCTTCAGATAGTATTTTTGAAACCATTTCATCATATTGCATAGTATGCATAACTACCCGATTACCTCCTTTGTCAGCCGTTTTGTATACCATCCCATTCATATTTGATCTAAGTTCTTGCAAGGCCATCCATTCTGCTTTGCTCAAATTATAAGATTCAAACTTCTTTACAAACTGACCATAGCTATTCTCCACTTTCTTACACACTAAATTTTCAAAAACATTAATGGCTTGACTATTCTTTGGGGCATAAATTTGCTATCTAAACTCAGTTTGAGCATTTCCAAGCATCCATATCCTGTGACAAATGGTTTGGATGAAATATTACTTTCTCTAGCATCATTTGACTTCCCTTTACCCAAACCAATACGCATTTCATATATTTCATTTTCATAGATGCTTATATTCAGTAAATCATCTTCATCAGAAGATTCACTGATATCTGTTACATCTACACAAGGCATTTCTTTTCTAGTATGAAAAAACACTTTGAGGTTTAACTTGCGACAAAATTTCTTAACATCAATAATCATATCTGCCAAAGATGGAATTTTAGTGGGTACAAATTTTGTGCCTCTGAGCAAAACATGTTCAGCAATATCAGATATATTAACATTTGTAAGGTTGATGATTTTCATGGTACTACTTTCAGTTTCATCCACCCAAACATTTGTGAACAAATCTACATTCATATTATCTTCAGCTCTATTACCATTTCTTTCACTACCTTCCCTGTCATGAAAAATGTGAGACTCAATGGACATCTATGATAGACATATTCATTTAGGGACAGAATTGTATTGTAAAAATGTTCCAGTAGAAGGCAAGAAGCCGAGGTACCAGAAAGTTGTTGTAATATTAAAAGAAGTTTTGCCCTGTCAGTGGTGTTCCTGTTTCTGTTCCTGATCATATTTGTAGTTATATTTACTTTCACCCAACTGTCTTGCATACATTATCATTTTTATGGGTATTTAGGATCAGGTATTAAATATCAAGGATGAGACCTGTTAACTAGGATCACATTTTTAGAAGAAGCATTAGCCAGTCTCATTTGTCATTATCATAATTTGCATAGCTGATGATATGCAAATATCTCCTCTCCTTTCTTCCTCTGCCTTTTTTGTTTCTTTTTTCTTTTTCTTTTTTTTTTCTTTGAACTGTTTGTAATAGTGAGGAACCTCATGTATTAGGGGTTACTTCTGGATTGGTCCATTAATATGACAAATCGTGAAGTTGCTTCCTCAGAATTTTTTTTTTTTTTGAGGGGTTTGTCTATTATAAGGTTAAAATGCATCTTTCTTAAGGCAAGACTTTCTAACTATACACATGATGGAGTCATGTTCATCTAAAACATGTTTGGGAGTGCTGCTGGGATACTGGTCAATCCACCTGTCAGCATTATATCATTATAAGGTACTACAAACACAAAATACAATGTAGTACTTTTCACTATATATTATTTTTTTACGTATTATGCTTTTATTAGTTATTCACCTAATTGTGTCTTTGGACGCATGCCAGTTACCAATTTGTTAGTCAAAGATAGTAAGGAATGTTTCATTTTTGCGAAACTTTTCTTGCCAGGTTATGGTTAAATTTATTTTTAATATATATTTTTTATACATTCTAATGCTTTGTAATGTATAGTCTAATTTTAAACTGAGTTAGGTGATTTACTTTTGTATCTATTGCACTTCTTAGTGACATAAGGTAAAATATTTATTTCATTTAATATTGTGTGTTTTTTACTGGTTCATTGCTAGCCTGATTATCTGTTTTTATTGGTTTTTCATGTTTTGTAAAATGTATATTGAACGTTATGCGGATGTGACGAATTTTCTTTGTCACTTCCTGTATTTTTATTTAAAACTAGCTCGTCTTGATGCTTGGTTTATCTCTGATGAAGCTACTTTAATAATTGTGGCAAAAACGCTTGCCTTTTGTGAAAAATAAAACTTGCGTTAAGGATTTTCTTGTTGCACTCTTGGACTCAAGGTTACCCGTGCTTCCTGCATCTGTTGTCGTTTTGTTTTTGCTTGATTCCTGTTTATTGCTTACATAATGATCCTTTCCATAGCCTTACAAATGGGATTGGTCAGTCTTATGGGGACAATAATTACTCAGATCCATTGAAGCCACAACTTTGTGCAAGGGAATGAGTGTTGCTGTCCTCCATTCATCTAGCACAAAGCCTGTTTTGAGGCTAATATTGAATAGCCTCTGTAGGGGGTCTGACACGTCTTGTTTCAGGCTAACCAGTAGATACTAACCATGGTATGTTATCTGGCCCAGTAGACAGACTATTCTTGGCCTTAGACTGTGCCTTCAGAACTCATCCATGGGAGATTTGAGAATGAGTGTGTAGATGTGGGTAGTTGTTTATAAATATTGGAAGGGAGAAGGGGTGAAGTTAGAGCCATCCACTGGAAAGTTTACATCTTCTGGGTCTCAGTAGGCAATATAATTTATTATTAGCTCTTTGCAGTGATGAGCATTGTTTCTGAGATTTCTAACATTAGTTAAAGAAGGCTTTGTGGCTATCTTTCACCTGGGTGGCTATTTTACTTTATATCTGGCTTTGGTTAACTGAATCAGGATCCAGAGTTAAGTTTAGTTTAGAAAGAGCATTTTTGGCTTCTTGAGGGTTAGATTTAGTTTTGTGTGTAATGAGATTGTTCTATTCCACTACAGAGCCTGTTTACCTTATAGTTCCACCATAGGATGTTATTTTTGATTTTGGCATTGGATTTGTTTTCTGATGGGGACAGATACAGCTATATAACTATAAAATGGCAGTAAAGGATTCTGCATAAGCAGTGGGATCATCCCAAGGCTTTTGAATTTAACAGGGTCACCACTAAGTTTTAGCAGATTAGCTTTTGCATAGTCTCTGAATATTGAGGTACTGGAAAGTGCTTCAGGCTTCTGTCTTAGGGTGACTGTGACTGATTTGTGGTATAATTTGACCAGGTACAGGGTTGCAACTAGTAGGGAGCAGAGCTGCCTTATATTGGAAAGGACCACATCCAGGATTGCATTGCCTCCATTTAGGGTGCTGACTACCTAGTCCAAAGAGCCTGTATTGACAAAATCCAGGAATCTCTGGGCACACGTGTTTGAGGACCTGTAAGTTTCTCAGTTTGTGGCTGAAGAGTTAAAATCTCCTAGGAGAATGTTGTCTGGCCTAATATGTAAGGACACCATACTAGTTAGGAAGGAGATATATACCAAGGGGGCATAGAGGGTGTCCTGTGGTAAGCTATGACATGATAAAGGGTTTTGTTTATAGTAAGTTGGATGTGGATGAGTTCCTGGTCATTAGCTCGCCTTTTCTTTAAGAATTGAGAGACACCTCTACCTTTAGTGCCTTCATCTGATGTGATAAGTCTGTATGAGTGATAGTCATTGAAGCCCTGCACTAATAGAGTGCTTTCATTGGTCTTTAACCAGGTATCTGTGATGATGCATATATCATTGTTTTCCAGGAAAAGTAGTGCTTGTAAGGTGTGGAGTTTTTTGTTAAGGGTCCTACAATTGAGCAGCTATACATTGATGTTGTATGAATTCTGTTTAATTAGGCTGGAACTGTCTAAAAAAGGCAGTGTAAGGATGGATAAGATTTTAGCCAAAAAAATAGAATCCTTGGAGAGTGTGGTGTAGGCCATCCCTGACAAAGCAATTAAGAATGTCTCACATCTCTTCCCAGGCTGATATATATTGTACCTCCTTTGATTAGCACCAGAAGTTAAGCCAATTGTCAAAGGCAGTTATCTTTAGTTGTGCCTCAGACACATATTCTGAGAGATCTATGATGTCTTTCTGTCTTCCCTGTACATACATATTAAGTCATTTATATTCACATGTATGACTGTGTCACGTGTGTACTTATAGTGCAAGGACTTGAGTGCTTGCACCGTCTATTATTTTCTAAATAAGAGTTTGCTCTCTCTTAAAATATACTGGTTAGTGGATTCAGCTGAATGCTCTGCATATAAGACAAGCTTGCTGTGGAAACATACAAAAGAAAAGTAATGTGCAGTGTTTCAGAAAGTACTTACAAATGGTGGCATTTTGTGTAACACTGAAACTTAACTAATGTTATTTGGGCCAAAGCATGCAACTTAGTACAACACTGAATCTTACTAGCTACTGTCTTTGGCAAGAATTATAAGATACACAGGTTAAGTAAAATGCAAGTCCTCCTAAGTAGTGAACATTCAGTACTAAGGAAGTAGTATATCTAAAGAAAAGTAGATCTGTGCCTGTATGGAATCTTTGTAAAACAATAAAAATGAACATTTCTGTAGAAAATTCTTTGTTGTTATACTATTGATTTGCAACAAAAAAGGTATGTGAAATAATTGCTTTGCCAGAATTCTGGTGGTATTTTGTGAAACTAAAGGTTATGTAAGGTGCTGCTTTTAAAACTAAAACCCTTTGACAGAGAAATGGGAATTTATTGGTGCAACATGAAAAAGGAAATTGTGCACAGACTTGTTGAAATTAATTGTGAATTGCCTGCACTGAAAATGTAACACAAAAGAGCTAATAAGCAAACCAATACCTGTTTTACTGTCATGAAAGGTGAATTTATAGTAAGCTGTGTTGTGGGGGTCTATATCAGAACATCAAAGTTTTAAAACTTCGAATGTTCTAATATCGACCCGTTTTGAGTGAACGCTAAAAATAGCGAAGCTGCAGAACACCGAATTCTTTCCTAGGGAAAGAATTCGGTTGGCCGGTTCTGTGGCTTCGCTATTTTCAGCGCTGTGGTGGAAATTTATGGGTCGGGTTCAGGTAATTGTGTGATTGTGTGATTGTTAGGATTAGGGTGCGTGTTAAGTGAGTTAGGGTTAGGGCGCGGGTTAGGTGAGTTAGGGTTAGGGCGTGGGTTAGGTGAATTAGGGTTAAGGGTGGGTTAAGTGAGTTAGGGTTAGGGCGCGGGTTAAGTGAGTGTGCGATAGTGATGGACCTTAGGGTTAGGGTTTGGGTTAAGTTAAGTGGATAGATAGTAGTGTATGTATAGTTTAGTGTAGGGTTAGTTGTAGGATTATAAGCGTATGTGTGTGGATTGATGTTTTTTAGGTGTGCTTGTGTTGTGTGTATGTGTTTCGGAATAGCAAATTTTTCCCAAGGAAAAAATTTGCTGTTCTGAATGTTCGATATTATGTGGTTTAGATATTTTAGGTTCGATAAAGTAGCGTTCGCTATTTTCATCTTTCGATAAAGTGATATAAACGCATGTTGTGGTACAGCAACATCGCTTCATAAAAAGAAAGAGGATTTGGGCAGCTAAGCCTGTTCACAGACAGTGCTGTGGTATGGTGAAATGCAAAAACTTTGTATCAGAATACCTTTTAAATGCATGAGCAAATGGATGTTTTGCAGTTCATTGTTGCAGCTATGCAAAGTTCAAACTTATTTGAGAATGATGACTCTGGCTCTAAATCTTTTAAAGGCATTGGAATAGATGATGCCAAAGATTAAATCTTGTGTTTTGAATTACTGAGAGATGGTAAGAAACACAAACTGATAGAAAAGGCAATGGAAGCTGTTACAGAAATATACCTATGCAACAAAGGTCAAACCAAGAGCACGACAAAGTAAATATGGTACACTCTGTCATGCTATACAGCTCTGCAAAATTAAGTTAGAACATTAGCTGAAAGTGTAGAAATGCAGAGGCAGCCATGAGTGCTGTCTTTAAGCAGAAACAGTTAATAATAATGTTAGAGCATTTCTGAAAATGAAAATAAAATGGTAGAGTTTTAGAAGGCTGCTGGCTGACCTTAACCAGTGAAAGAAATGGAAGATAAGACAGATAAAGAAATAGCTGACTTGTTTAAAAGGCTGTCTGTATGTGCTCTCTGTACAAAGGAAACGTCCACAGTTAAAACTCCCTCAAGTTTCTAAAAGAAATAAAAAGAAGACTTTGTAAGATAAAACTAATGTGAGGCAATACCCAAGAACTGAATAAAACCGCAAAATAGGTTTACAGCTGCAGGCACTTTTTCTATCACTTTTGCATTAGAATAGTCCGTACTGTACTGTACTGCTGAAACCACTGGAGGGGATCCCTCACAAACCTTTTACTGCTTTAGTTTAATCCAACATAATACTTCAGCAGATTCTACTTTAACAGAGCAAAACTTCCCTGCATAAAGTCATTCCTTTAGCTACAATCTTATGCTGAGACTCCAGTCCAGTGCAAAAAAAAAAAAAAAAAAAAAAGCAAACAGTACTGAAACAATGACCAGCATTCTACTAAGGAAGCATACTGTTAGATCAGCAACTTTCTGGTAGACTCTATGCTGTTCCCATAAAAGTAACGTTAAAAGCTGTGACTCACATCAAGCAGTGAGATTAATAAAAACTTCTATTTCTCACTCTCTCTACACCCATTCTACCTAATAGATTATTTTTAGTGGAAAACCTTCTGAGGAGAGAGCAACAACATTCTATTGTAGTGTCAGTGGTGCAACAAGAAGCACATTCACCTTTGGGGTTAGATGACCATCATTTGAGGGGGTGTTCCAAAGTGTGTCATCCTTTGGATGAGATGTTAAATTAAGGCCCCATCTGCTTGAGTTGGTGGTAGCTGAGGTAGATGTAAAAGATCCCATGGCAATTATCAAAAAAGTAAGTATCCTTTATTTAATTCAGCATAACAACATTATTTACATATTTACAAACTTTACATATTTACAGGCAGCTATGTATACAGTTCTATTTTTCACTAATTTTCATTTCATTGTTATTCTTCCACACTTGACCCCTGCTCCTTTTACCACATCCATAATCTGATTTTTCTCAATATAATGTATCTGCCAACATTTTCCCATTAAACAAAATTTCATTCATTCTTTCCTTTCAAACAACTAATTTTAAATAAAATAAATTCATACCTACCATTAATACATATTCTTTCCTCTTATTTTTCTAATATCCGCACATATCACACATACCCACAAATACATATATACATATGTATGTGTCATTAATATTCTTAAAACATTTTCTTCACAAAACTTTTCCCAGAGTTTTGCCACTTTCTACATTTCAAAAAACATGACATATTGTCTCTTCCTCCCCGGAAAAATAAACACACCTTTTCAATTTTATTTTTGCATGGCATATTCCCCTTTACTGGGAACTTATTTATTACCAGTCTCCATAGAAAAATCCTGACACCCTAGTATCTTGGTAGTGCAATTTTCCTTACTTTAATGGCTTTAGTTATGTCTTCTTGTAAATTTCCCCATGGACTTGCATAATAAAATTCTTTCATGACATTATTATACCACATCATTTATTTATCTCTATATGAACACTTTTTATTTTACATTAGAATTTTTTCTTGATAAATTTTAATTTCTTCATTCACATATTTTTCTCTTTTTCTTGTTCTCATCATTTCCTGGAAATTGTTGTTCTTATATTTAAACATTCTCACTATTAAATTCTCATTCTCTTCCTTTACCCACTTTAGTACTCTCTACAAGTTTAAAGAAGCTGAATATACAACTGTATTTAGTAACCACAATCCCCCTTCATCTTCCCTCATATATGACATATCTCTTTTCACTGAGTTTAATCTTGGACCTCATATGAAGGGAAACACTAATTGCACAATTTCATTTTTATATTTTACTGGAATCATATAAACATGTGACATATATGCTATTTTTGCATTAATACCAAATTCTATAGATAAAAATTTTCCCTGAATATTAATCTATATGTCCTCCACAAAAGACAGATTTCTTTCATTTCTTTTATCAAGCCTTCCCAGTGCATCATAACTACATAATTTTCCCAAATTTTATTCCTGGCAAAGACCCTTCATTCATTGAAAATTATACACCTCCAGGTTTCACCTCATCCCCCAAACCCTTACTTTTGTCTTTATCCAAGGTCATGTCCATTTTCTTTAAGCATTCCATCAGACAAACCAACACTTTCCTCATCCATATTTTGTTGTTTTCGGCTATAACTATATCATCTGCATCAAAAGAATCAGTATCACCACCTCCTTTTGCATCACATCTAGCATCTTTCATTTTATAAGCTACTTCACTCACTATAACATTCATCACAAATGCAAACAATGTTCCAGTCATGTGACACCATTGTCTTATACCACACGTCATGCATTTTCTTCATTCAGCCACCCATTCACTAACACTCTCACCCTATCTTTCTAATATGCTAGTACATTCTTCTATTTCTGTGACCTGTTCCATACTTCGACATAACATTTTATAAAGCATCATGTGCCATGGTATTAAATGCCTTGCTAATATCACCTACCATAAGTTTAACATCCTTCATTTTACTTATAACAACATCATCCTCAATTTCTCCTACAACCAATGCAAATTCTTTACATCTGTTCTCTTTTATACCATATATGCTTTCTTTCATAATAGTCTTCATCCTTCCTTTTACTCCCCTCTATATTAATGCCATAAAAAGTTTATAGTCCATGTTATTTAGTGTGATGAGTCTCCAATTTCTGATCTCAGTCTTGCCTTTTTCAATATATTTTTTAATATCCCACTATGTAATTCTTCACAAACAAAACCTTCCTTCAACCACTGACTCAGTACATTTACAAAATACCATCTTTGTCGGTATATTAATTTCTTGCACATTCCATACCATTTACCATCTGAGCCTGATAAAGAATCATCATTTACTTTCTTTAAGGACAACCGCACCCACAGACTCAAAAAAACATGCTTATTTCAACATGGTTTGGTGTTTCCTATATTTTAACACCACATGGGGACTATTTAAAGGTTTTTAAATATTTTTATATGTAATTTCTGAGTCTGACCACATGGGGACTGGCATCTTGAAGTAAATTCTGATTGTTTAGTCTGCCTCTAGGTATCTCATAATTCAGTGTTTGTCTGTAAAAAATTACATCACGCAGGCCACTTTCTTCCTAAAGCTCCTATCACTGCACTGATTTCACATGCACACACTGCTATCTTTCAGTCAATTAGTTTTAAATAACATTTTATGCCATTCAATGACCACTTAAAACACAAACAGTGCAAATGCCACAGAACAGACTTTCAAAGTGCTTTTTACTGCTGCTTCTTTTTAGAATGGCTAAACTGCAGTCTTTTGTGAAGCCTGAATCTGTACTACTTTGACTCATCTCCCATCCCCCTTCACACCTAACTTCCCTAGCTGTCAAAGTGCTAAGGGCAGTTTGAGCTGTTACCTACTGTGATTGACAGCTCACAGCAGGAGACTTGACTCATGTACTGTTTCCTTGTTGTGGCCTTTACTTTTTGTATGGGTACGGGAAGGACCAGGGAGCTGTGACATCACAGCATGGGTGGGTTTTAGGATGGTAGTGGTGATGTCAGTTTGGGGAGGGAAATGGCCAGAAAACATCGGTATCCAGTGGCCATGATGACATCAGTGAACTGGAGACTTTTCCAGGCCGGGACAAAAGTATTTTGAAAGGGAAACCAACACAGTATAGTAAGGTACTGTGCTAGTGGAGAGAAACAGTCAATTTAAAATATTTTAAATGCTGTATTGTTTATTCACAGCAGGTATAGTAAATAGGGAGAAAAAAAGACAGAGAAGTTGGGCATTTAATAACAGAATCCCATTGTTGTCCTTTAAGTACTTCATTCAATTCACTAATAGTAATTTATTTTTTAAATGCTTTCTTAAGTTGTTCTGTAAGTTTTTACTTTCTGTTCCCTCTTATTTTCTATCCCAGTAGTCTTATACATATTTCCACATGCTGTACTACAATACTCATAATTTGTTATTCTGTTATTTTTTACCTCTTCTTTCATATTTTTCCATTTATCTCATTGTACTAATACTCTTCTTTACTATTTTACCCACATATGCAGGCACATATTTCTTTCTCTCTCTCTCTCTCTCTCTCTTGTAAATAATATTACTGTCTAAATATTAATGGCTTATTTTTCTCAATTTCTTTTATATATTTTATTTTCTATACCATAATAATGTCTTTCATTATTCTCTAAATTATCTAATACATTTCAATAAATTTTCCCATACTTTACTTTCTCTTCTTTTCTTACATCATCCTGCCACTGGAAAAAAACAACAACTTTTTTGTTTTACTTTTTCTTAAATTCAATCCAGCACTCAAACCAATTTTTATAGAGGTCCTTCATAGTATATGATCCTTCCATAACTGCAAAATTTTCCACTTTCCAATTCTCATAATTTCTCATTTATTCTTTTTATTTCCTTTCCTGTTTTAATATACTCCATTTCTTCCATCACTGTCATTCATATTGCTAAATGGTCTGAACAACCTATCCCAATTGCATCACCATCTCCTACCCCCAAACCTTCTGATAATACAAAATAAACAATTTTTATCCAAGTGTCCCCTTCTATAAGTCCATTAACATTTGTGCACATAACTAACTTACCATATTTTATTAGTTCCTTTATTTTTACATCTTCCCCTTAATTCATGATAAAATCCCCTGCTATTACAATTTTCATATTAACTACCACAATATGTAATATTTCATTAGCTTACCACGTTTTATTACTTCCTGTGTTTTTTTAGATCTTCCCCTAAAATCATGATCAAATCCCCTGCTATTATAATTTTCATATTAACTACCACATAGTTTAATATTTCATTAAACAGTTTATTTCTTTCCTTCCTAGTTGTATATGCATACAGTGCTAAAATTCTAAAAACATATTCCCTCCACGTCACATCTACAACAATTACACTTCCCATCTTTACCAATGTTACATCTAATATTTTCACTGTCTTACACAGTGCAGCCACTCCAGAACAACTTTCATTTCCTAAGTTCATTTTTATATTTCCACCCCACATTTTTTTTCTGTTTTCAGTTTTTATTCATTTATCAGGCATCTTACCTCCTCTAGCATGCTGACATCTATATTACATTTAGCACACCATTCCGGTATCCCTATCCTTCTTATAGTCTTAATAATACTGCTAACATCTACTGAAAATACTCTAAAATTATTCCCTTTCCTTTTTTTTTAAGTTTTGGAAACATTTTTAAATTTTCATTTCCTTATTTTTACTCTTTCCCTTTGGATATTTCATGGGTTAATGTGCAAATAATCAGTCATCCTCAGAATCAGACTTTTCACTGGTTAAAACTACTGAAAAACTCTTGATGTCAACCCTTCTCTTTTTCCCTTCCACAGATTCTTCTTTGCCTGGTCACCTTCTGATTCAGCCTCTTTTTCCTTCCTCACATCGCTTTCTTCCCTTTCATTATTTACTGTTTGCTGTTGACAATCCATCCAAAAGTGTCCCTGTTTACATAGCCTGCATTCAGCTGCACCCCTACTTGCTGTATGTGATTTGCCCCCACACACCTTACATTGTATCCTGTCACAATTATTAATTAAATGAGAAAAGTCTTCACATAAGAAACATGATTTAGGTTGCCAGCATATCTTAATGTCCCTCTATGACCAGCCCCAAAAATAACACTTAGCAAGCATTTCACCATTTTTTTTTCACATTTCAAAACAGCACCTAACCTCCACCCTCCATTCCATAAGTTTCTCTCATCTCCAACTCCAACAATATTATCAACAGCTCCACACAAAACCTGCATGCATTTCTAACATATTCTTCCAGTTCAGCAGTTCTAAACTGCAAAGTAACATTTAGGTTAGCACCAGAAAACAAATAATTGTTACGTGGCTAAATGCCTTCTTATTTCACACAGTTCCAGAAATGTCATTATAAGTCACTCATATTCAAATGTTAGTCATTAAAAGTCTCTGTCCCTAAATACCAGAACAGTTACCAAATTGTACCATACTTAATATCGATGTATTACAGTCTCATCTTTTGTTCTTACTCTCACAGTTGGCATTCTCTTCTTTTTAAAAACAGTTTGATATACCGTTTGTTGCTGCTTTCCTTTTTTACTTTCTGTCACTGCCACATAAGTTTTAATTGCTGTATTCTCTCCTGCCACATCACCTGGTTCCTTCTCCACATTACTGTCCTCAGCATTTGTGAAAAAATGATCTGCCACCTCACCCACTGAAACAGCAGAACTGTCACCTAAATTATCCTGCTCAATTATTTTTGACAGGATGTCATCTGCAAACTCTCCTGACACCAGTTCTATTATCTGCACCCCTCCAATGGACTCCCTTACTTCATTTTCCATTGAGACAACTAAACCCTGTTCACCCTTATCATCCATAACACAGGAATCTTTATCTGCATTCTAATTCTCTATATCGCACACATTGTTCTCAAAATTTTCATTTTTCACCTCCAAGCTCTCCACAGCTTTACTCTCCTCCTCTTCCATGTTGTTGCTGCTTCTCCTGGGCCTCTTCCTTGCAGCTAATGCAGACCTCTGTTGCCACCTAGCAGCTCCAAATAGTAGGTACAGTTCCCTGATGCCCTGGCCAACTTTTTCCAGTAGTAGAAATATCTTGGGTACCCAGAAAAGAGAACACTAACCAAGTGGGACTAACCCAGAAATCAAAGAATAAATAAGAAAAACTGTATTACCTGATTGCCTCTTCCCTCAGCTTTGTTGGTCTCCAGTAACTGTAGTTGTGATGGCTCCATTTTTAAAATTACTTTTCCACTCCCTAACCAAAGTGAATCAAACTCCATAGTTAATGCAGTGGACTAAAGCAGTGACTTGTTAATGCTATGGATGCCACGGTTTGTATCTTCCCTCTTCATCTGTCTACTGTGTGACCTTCAACAAGTCATTAAACCACATGGTAATGTGGCAATTGGAAATGTCTTTAATGGCTATCACCACATTTCCTTCCAGGTATCACTACTCACATACACAGCAGGTAGGGTACAGAGAAAATAATGCTGTTTTGCTTAACTGGGGAGCCCCAATAATGCTATGATGATAAAATATGATTCAAAGAAATGGACCAACCACGTTGAGCAAAAGCTCATTAGCATGTCTGTGAGGTGAATACTGAGCAGTTCAAAGTGACTGTGCTACTGCCCCCAGCAGAAAATGCTATGCTTTTGCAAAGAAACCTACAAACATGAGAACACACACACACACACACACACACACACACACACACACACACACACAAAAATACTTTGCAGTACTACCTGCTCTGGTGCTTTACTCCACCCATAAACATCAATGGATGCATGCCATCAAAAAGCAGTGCACGTTTTTATTGATTTGCTCCCCAAATAGCATAGCAGAGCTTAAAGCTTTTCATTGAATCATTTTACCATGCAATTCAATTTCCTATGAAAGCTGTGGGGAAGCACACATGGTTAGAAGGCATTAGCCATGCCCCCAAATTGTTACATTTGCATGTGGCTTTCTCTAATGTGATCACTGTATAAATAACTTGATTTCATTTGCTCTTATATGAAAATAATTTACCTATGGCATTCACTGTGTATTAATCATTTCAGTATTTGAATAAGTTATTTTAATAAGAAAACTGTATAGTTGTTTCTTCAGGATTTTTTTTCACAAAGCTATCTAACGATTGTACTCTGCTACTTTTAAATCAGTTGTTTATGCCCCAGAAATCACAATGCATAAATCACTCACATTAAAAATGTCTTTAGTAATTCACATTAAAAATGTCTTTAGTAATTCACATTAAAAATGTCTTTCATTTTTGTTATTCAGATTTTTTATCTGTATTTTATCATGTCTTTTTCTCAACTGCCGCATTACAATTTATTTTCATACTTTCTACTTTTTAAATGTTTTGCAAACAGCTGATTCTCACATCCAAGAGCAAACCGTGTCACCAATATGCTGTACACAAAATAATATTACACTGCTAATGCATAATAAATAATCAGAGATGGAGCTGTGATACATGGTGTCAGGCATTACAAAGGCACACCCACAAGGAAAGGCATGCACATACATGGGCAAAGTAATAGAAGAAGGACTTGGGGAAGGGGATATAGATAGCAGCTAGAAGTGGATTATTCAAAACAGACTTGAGAATATACTAGCTACAGAGGATGGCATGTGCTGGAATGCCACTGGAGAGCTTCAAAGCTGCGTGTGACAGAATAGGAAGAGGCTGAGTAAAGAACAGAAAAGAGCTGTGCAGGAACAACTGCAATACTCAGACAAACCTGATGGCAGATGTTTATTCTTCCTTTGAAATATATAGATATTTATTTGTATGGATTTATGTACAGAAACATTTATTACTGGATTGTTACTTTGCATAATATGATGGTACCAACCAATTGTTCTCATTTGTAATAAACTATTATGTAATTTATGTACATAAAACACTATTGTATATTTATCGAAGATTCCAGTGATAGCTAATAGAAGGGGAAACCATCTTAATAAGGAGATCAGAGTTAGAATCAGAGGTGCTGCATCCAACTGGCGCAAACTGTCGTGGGTAGTGTGTGACAGAAGAAGCCCAAGATTTGCTAGAGCAGATCTTGGAGCAACCGTAGGAAAGCAAGAGGAAAAGATGATGTCCACTCTAAAGAAGGATGGACTGCATGAGAGAAGACCTAAGAAAGGTGGCCATGACTGTCTGGGAAGGTAGGGTAATGAATTTGAATCGAGAGGAAGTAGCAAATGTAAACTGTGGAAAAGAGGATGAAGGTTGAGATAATAATTATGATTCCAGTGAGGGGTGATGATTTCATTAGTAAAGCCCTCTGTAGAAGCCAGGTTTGTATGAAAAACATTAGGTGACCAACGTTGTTATATGTGATCATTTTGTGCGACTGTAGCCTGTTCTGCAAGATCAGTTTTGCAGTATATTGGGAATTTCTCCTTCCCCTGAGATGGAATGACTGGGAGGTGTAAGGGGGCTTGCCTACTAAAAAACAATTGTGTGAGTGTGTGTTTTTTAATTGTAATTAGAGATTTCATTGCTGTGGACTCACTCTTTTGTGATCACAGTTATGTTGATTAATCACAAGAGTCAACAGCATGTCATGGTGCCTAATGGTGTACGAGTTACAGAAAACATCAAAATACATTTGCAAAGAATGACAAAAACTTGTAATCAAACAGTAACAATCTTTCAGCATGTAGGAAAATATTAAAAGTGATACAAAAGAAACTGGGTTGGCCCTTGCTTTTTTGTATTTTAATAGCAAAACTATGTTTGATTCTATGTAAGATAGTTAACTAAATATATTTTTAGCATTTTTGGCAGCATTTTTTCTCTCATCATTAACTCTGCCCTACAAAAGGATAAAACTTGACAGCTAGCTTCCAGAAATATTTAACGAGAAAAGAAAACACATCTTCAAAAGTATTAAAAAAAAGAGTCCAGAAATATATGTTTACCCAAGAAAATGTGTACATACGTCTAATAGAAAGCTAATAAAATGTGAAAAGTTGATGTTTTACAGTTGCTCGCATTTCAGCTGCTCTCACTTATTTGTTTACGACTGAATTGTTTATGTGTATTCATGTGCAACAGATTCAAATGTGCTGACTTGATCACTAAATATACTTTTGTCAGGATGATGTTATCCTAGAGCTTGAGGGTGTAGATACATAGCTCCTACAATTAGGTGTATGGGGGGGGGGGGGCTTCCTCCTGCAAATAACCTCTTTTAACAGATTTTTTGAGCAAGAAATATCAAGTTAGTGGAACTCAAGCAAATTATGCTGAATCAAAAAAGCATGTTTTTTAAAGATTATTCAGACTTACCCTCCACCCATATAAATTTGCATGGCTTCTCCCAGATTATATCTTCCCCAACCAGAATCAATAAGCCTAACACAAAGGAAAGTATCTGAGACTGGATATTAGTAAACAACCTACCCCAGATATATAAAACAGGCACCCTACCTGAGGACTTTAGTGATCACTTCCTGACCTATATAATCAGAAAAAGAAATTACATCCCTCAATAATCTTCCTTTAAAACCATTAGAAGTTGTAAGAACTTTATTCAGACTAGATTTCAGAATAAACTTAACACATGTGACTGGTCCAACCTATGGCTACTTCCACTAGATGAAGCGGTCTCATACTTTAACTCTACATTTCTTGCTATCCTGGATAACCATGCTCCCCCATGCACTATCAAAACCAATAACAAAGTAGCACCATGGCTGTCCAATGATACAAGACAAAAAATTATTAGCAGAAACAAAGCGTGGACCTCTTGGAGAACCACTAAATCCCCAAAAGACCACCTTATATATAAACAGCTGAGAAATGATACAAAGAAGTCTATTATGCTAGACAAAAATAATTACTATTGTAATCTGCAACAAAAGCACCAAAATCGACCACAAAAATTCTGGTCAGGCATAAACGAACTTCTCCACCCAGGCCAATCAACTACTCCTACCCCCTTAACTGCCCTCCAACAACCTCCTAAAATTGTTGCTAACACCTTTAACACTTCCTTTACAGAAACCGTGCAATCCCTAGCCAGTAAGCTATCTCCCTATACCCCAAGTGCCACCAACCCCACACCTGATAATAAGATCCCCTTCAAGCTTGATCCAGTACCAACATCTTTTATTAAGTCCCTACTTAAAAAAACTGAAACCCACCACCCTTTCAGCAGACCTACTACCTGCAGAATATCTCCAAAAAGCTGCTAATGAAATAGCATACCCCATATCAATTTTAATCAATAGAACTATCCATGAAGCCTATATCCCCCACATCTGGAAAATCTCCCACATTGTTTCTCTTCATAAAGGGGGAGATTCCACTGAACTTTCAAATTACAGGACTATAGCCATTCTATCTCCCTTGGCTAAAATAATGGAAAAATGTATCCACAAACAATTTCTTGCCTATCTGAATCAAAACACTCTCCTAGCCCCCTCCCATCATGGATTTAGACCTCGCCATAGTACAACCTCAGCCCTTCTCTCCTTCTCCCATACCATAAATCAAAACCGTAATGACAACAAGCTCTCTTCAGCCCTCTTCCTTGACCTATCCAAGGCATTTGATATGGTAAATCACCAGCTACTCTTAAACACATTAAAATCACTCTCCATAGATAACCTAGCAATTACCTGGTTTCATTCTTACCTAAGTGACAGACAACAAGCTGTACTATGGAAGAATAACCTATCGTCCCTTTTACCAGTCGCCCTTGGAGTCTCACAGGGATCTATATTAGGTCCCCTCCTATTCTCCATATTCATTAATGACCTGTACAAAGTCATTCCTGATGCAACTTGTATTCAGTATGCAGATGACTCAACCCTAATCTGCTCTGTCACCTCCCCCCACAGATTTACAATCCTTGACCCAAATCACTTTCAGCAAAGTAAAGAACTGGCTCACTGTTCGCCAACTACTATTAAACCCAAATAAAACCAAACTATTACTCTTCTCCCCCACTCGCAAGGTCCCCTCACCACCTCTCACCATAATATCCAACAATGGTACCTTAATTTCCCCAGAACCTAGTACTAAACTACTGGGAGTGATCATCGACAACAACCTCAAGTTTGATGCTCACATAGACAAAACTATTAAAACAGTTAATAAAAAATTAAGCTCTTTATACAGAATTAAACAATTCCTAACCCCATCTGCTAGAACTGTTATTCCCCATACACATCTGCTATTGACCCTTCTTTATGCCTCACCCATCTTCATAAACCTAAGCAAATCAAACCTCAATAAATGGACTATATGCTACAATAACATTGCCAGATTTGCCAAAGGATCAGTTTATAGAACCCATCACTGCCTTAACCTTCAATCGTTAGACTGGCTTGAACTACCCTATCAACTGCAACATAACCAACTAATAGTTGTACACAAAATCCTCTACCAACCAGACAGTACACCCATACTGAAAAATATTATTACCCCCCTACAGTAACCTAAAATCCTTCTCTCTTCCAATAAATTGCTAGTGCAAACTGTTAAAACCAACAATTCAGCTGGTGAATCACTATTCTCCAACTCTGCTGGTAAAAACTGGAACCTACTTCCTGCTGAACTCACCACTGACCCCTCCTTATCCCAATTAAAAATGTCCCTTAGGAAATACCTAAAAATGCAGTGGCTTTGTCCCTGTACAAACCCTAACTAACCCCCACGCAAACATAATTCATAAATGAGAACCTCACCACAAGAATAAAACTTTGACTCTCTAACTGTTTAAAATTCTGTGTATCACTCACCTACTGGAAAGATTTAAAGATAACACTAAACCATGTATGATAACCACCTTAATATATGTGTTTTCCTTTTTCAGATTAAATATTTAACTATTTCTTTCTCAGCTACTTGCTTCCAACCTTTGCTGTGTGTATGTGATAAAAACATGTACCTGTGTGTACATATCGTTAAACAAATCTCAGTTTTGTGATAACTCACTGTAAGAATTTCACTGTATTTACATTTGTTTTTGTACATTTGTAGCTTTTCTCCCTGAGCCTCCACTGAAAATGAACCTGTATCCAGTCGGGCTTTCCCGGTTAACAAATGTAAAATAAAATAAATAAATAATAAAATAGATTACGTCCATCAAATGCCCATAACTTTGCCAAAAGCTAACATTTTTAACTTGGATTTTCACCATATCATATTTGGCCAGCATCACCTGAACTATCACCCCTGAAGCTGTGCAACTTGGATCCAAACTTTGGTTTAAAAAATGGCTGCAAAATGGCATTTGCAAATGGAATTGTTCAATAGCAAATAACAGTTTGACAGAAGGGTCCTTAAAATGCAATACTAAAACTTTACATTACTTGAAAAAAATTATCACCTTGAACCACAATCAATGACTTAAATGGGTGAAGGGAATATTTTAAACTAAAATACAGTATATAGCTTATTATTATAATGTATAAACTAATGAACAAGTGGGTGGCCGCGGTGGTGCAGTAGTTAGCATTGCCACCTCACAGCAAGAGGTTTTCTGGTTTGATTCTCAGCTGGGGTGCCTTCTGTGTGGAGTCTGCATGTCCTCCCTGTGGTCACGTGGGTTTCCTCCGGGTGCTCCTGTTTTCTCCCACATCCCAAAGACATGCTGTAGGTGGATTGGACACTCTAAATCGGACCTAGGCGTGTGTATGTGTGTGTGTGTGTGTGTGTGTGTGTGTGTGTATGTGTGCACCTTCTGTAGAAGGTTGGGTGCCAGGCTGGCAACTCAACACTGTAAAACTCCACTGCCAATCATGAGCGGACAGGTGATCTGCTGTGGTGACCCCTAACCAGGAAAAGCTGAAAGAAGAAGGTAAACTAATGAACAAAAAACACTAACTGCAAAATATGCAGATGGCTATTTTATAAGTGCAATAGGTATTTGAGTCTGCATGGAACAGAGGCATTGTAAAACATTTGTCCTTCAGGTTCAGGGTCAACCTTAGCACTTGTGGGGCCCAGTTCCTCAGCTGACCCCCACACTTGCTACCACAAACCATCCTTCATGCTGACTTCCTTGACCTAAGACTATTTCAGATTAGGTATCAGTAATACATCCAGTAATACATTCTATTAGTTTATTTAAAAAAGCATTTTGTTATAAGGCATGTTACAAGAGAAGTAAACTAATGGTCTCTCTGATTACTCCAAATACAACATTTCCTGTAGTTTCTCTCTTATGGTCTACTTAGGCACGCTATAGGGGGTCTGTTTGATAGATCATTGATGCCCTGTGTCTACACAATACTTTATCAGGTAGGTACAACCTGGCTTACAAGTAAACATATTCCCAAACTCCTGTAGTACAGCCTGGATAGCCTGAGCCAGGGAAGTAGGTAGCTGCACAGTCCCCCCCCCCCGTATCTCTCCAACGCTTATTCTTCTTTTCTGTCTCCCCGCTTTCCCTTCTTCACCTCATTTGATTCATGCCAACAGTACACAATGTAAGCGCTTTGTTTATATATTAGTTTGTCCTTTGGAATGTGTACGATATGACACTATGGCAGGGTATAGGTACCTGTCATACTAACTTTATGACTGAATTCTTATATCACATTTACTTATCACTGTGTGTATTTATGCTTATTCTGAATTATGCTTTTCTCATGTTAGCACTTACATTACCACTGTTGCATTCTTATTGATTGGAGTTAATTGTTTATTTGGTTGTATTTCCACAATGCCAAACTTAAAAATGGTTTAGGTGAATCAATGTGTTCTGTACTGGTTAACAAACTATAAATAAAATAAAAGAGGAAATAAAAGCTCAATAATTGCAAGTTAAGTACTGTAAACACTCCAACATCTTTAGAAGGTACAGCATACATCACTAAGCAGACCATCCTACTAAGAAGCAGGCTTGTTTTGAAATATGTATGAATCCTTGTAGAATGCTCTGCATCATGACTGCCCCAGCTCAGTGAGGCAGTGTTGAGGGAAGACTGCTAGGATATAAAGAGCACAAAACATTTCTAATCTCCGTTATGCATTTTCATCTCATATTACCCCTTTCTTCCTTTGTGGGTTTACAATCATCTTCTGTTCTTGCTCTAAATGGTTTAAGTTCCTTAAAGTTAATTCTCAAACCTTGTTACAGTCAGTATGTTTCCACAAAACCACATAAAACTGTTGAACTTCCTCAAAATGCCCAGCAATAATAACATTAATAACACCAGACCTCTCTTTAGAAATAGCATTGTTTGCATACTGCCTCCCTTATAACTGTGTCTAAAAGTTTATTTGCATGGATTTAATTGCTTGAAACTGGTAATTTGACTGATACATGCAGATCTTTCCTAGCCATACCACAGGTCACAAAGGCAACAGCAAACTTTGCATGTAGAAATACTTTAGTGTGGTCAGGTGGGAGAAAATCAGAATGCATTAAGAAATCCCACTTGGATGTAGGAAGCACATACAAAACCCACACTGTTCAGCTTTCTATAATATACTTTGTAGCAAAATTCTACACCAGTTCAGTCCAACTACTTTTTAGATTTAATCTAATGCTTGCCCCCAATTTTGTATGTGGCCCTGAAACTGTGATATCCCTGCAGTAACATTTATGAGTCAAACTGTTTGTTTTACTGCTTTTCCACTTTCAGGAAGTGAATCATTTTTCTATCAATCTCTGCCTTCCACCCCTCAGTACATACACCTCCAATGTTTCACTTCCCTAGAATTATTTTGCTCCTATCTGTGACAACAGCAAGCTTTTCTGTACCACATTGTTGAATTAGTAACACTGGCAACATTATGCCTCCAGTTTTAGTGATCAGAAGTTGCCTCGCATTACAGTATCTGTGGTTCATTCATTTATTTATTTTGTTCATGCTTATAGTGTTTGTTTTCATACTGTCTGAGACTGATTATGCCACAGTTACTTCTTGTAATTGCATTCACTGGCAACCAATCATAAACCTGTACTAGCAAGAGAAGCCAGTGAAAAAACAGTATCTCTCTGTCAGTCTTCAATTTTATCCTGGTCTTATTATCTTTCAAGACAGCAAATGGAGTGGTACACAAAAATAGATGGTAAATCCCACCAGTTTTCTGTTGAAAACTCTGTTGAACACTCAGAATCAGCAGCTGACCACTTTGGGAGAACAATGTGTGCTATACCAGAGGTATAAAACTGCATTTGCTGATAATACTGGACAATTCAGTAGTGCAATGCATGATGGTAAATGACCGATCCACTAGCAAGACTGGTAACTACTACAGGAGTAAGACTACCTATAGGAAAAGGCCTTGCACTTTGCTGCAGTATTTTTCAGACAAATTTCAGGGTTACATGGGCCATCATGACCTTGCCATGTCCTAGTGCAGGGCTCTATTAGGCAAGATAAGTCCATTTGTTCTAAGTCCATTCCTGTTCAGGTTCATGCCTCATAACACCCCTGAAGTGCAGTAATATCTGTAGCATGAATATTCCTTGTGGTTTATTGCCAATTTATATTTATACGGTGTTCAGAGACTGTATCATTTCATCTCCAACTGCCATGTTAAGAAATGTTTCATTTTTTTATTATTAACACACTTTTATTAAATTTACACATTTTGAACAAGTAGATACATATACAGTAATAAAAAAGAAAAGAAACCATACTAAACTTTTTCATTATTTTTGTGTATTACACAGATATCTTTTCAAACAATTATTATTTACTCCAACATTAGACAGACTGGGAAGCTCTTGCCTTACCTTAAACCTCACACATCTTCCTGAATGTTATTCTACAGATATTATTCCCACAAATTCCATTAATTTCTGTAATTTCCTCCTTTCCTTTTCTAGGGATCCCACCTCCAATTCTTTTATCTCCTTTACAATAGTCACTGCTTCAATCACACTTGGTTCAGATTTTGATTTCTGTTTCTAGTAACTGTTTTTTTTTGGCAGCCAATAACATTAAATTTAGTAAGACCTTACTATGTCTAGGCAATTCAGATCCTTTATCCCACCTCAAAATTATTGTTTCCTTGATTATAACCATTTGCTTCCTAAATATTTCTGACAAAGCACTCTGTAGGGAATTTTTAAAATCTACCAACTCTTTATATTCCCAAAAAAGTTCCCAGTTATCTATCTCTTTCCCATCACACCTCCATAGAACTGGGTCTGTCTTTGAAGGGCTAAAGCCAGATATTTTATCTGAGGCCACAGCACTAAGACCCAAAAATGTAGTTCCAACTTTGCCATTACTGCGTTTTTTGTGAGATTAGGTAAGACTAAAGCAATGTAATCTGTTTATATCAATATGTCTGGTGAGCAGAGGCAATGTACAACCATATATCATAAAGGTCAGGGATCTCATGATGGAGCAATGTGACACCAGCATTTTCATAAGTCTGGCAGTTAGTTAGTTAGATTAAGGCTATGAACTGTTAACAAGCTGCATTCTGTGGTTCAGAGAGGCAGTGCTCTAGAGCAGTTGGGAAACCGGGTACAGTAATATTTCAAATGTTAACTTTAATATTTTAATTACAATTCATTGGACATTACTGATAACGTTTTAAGCTTTTTAAGAGAGACTTTGCATTTATCCCAGCAAGGAGAGGAGGCATAGAAAAAAAACCTAGTTTAACTTCAGTTGTTTATACATAATATAAACTTTTCTTTGATGTGTAACAGCGATTCTAATGTTTTTGAAAACACTTTTAGGAGGCAAAGTGTATTTAAACCCTCCCCCCTTACATCCTGTGTTGGCATTATTTCAAAATGGCTGTGAGAATGACCTCATGTTAATTTTAAAGTACAAATATAGCACTCCTTAATGAAATTTATCAAAGGTAAAACATTACTACTTGAAAAAGCAACTAGTATTGGGCAATGGTGTTTAATGAAACTTGATAAAGGGAGGTTTGCTTATCACTGATTATGTGGACTACAGTAATAAAATGCTTCTCTGCTAAATAATATATACTGTATTAGTTCAATTAATAAAGTCAACATTGCATTTAGGCACATTGATTTTTTTTATGTAATTTGTTGATGCAATGTGATATTACTCCAGAACTCTATACATTTTTGAAAGTTAAGAAAGCCAAAATTCTTTGTATAGTTGGGATTCCAAAAGTATCATCATCATCATCATCATTCTCTTTCAGCTTTTCCCGTTAGGGGTCGCCACAGTGGATCATCTCTTTCCATTTCTTCCTATCCTCTGCATCTTGCTCTGTCACACCAACCACCTGCATGTCCTCTCTCACCACATCCATAAACCTTATCTTAGGCCTTCCTCTTTTCCTCTTACCTGACAGCTCTATCCTTAGCATCTTTTTCCCAATATACCCATCATCCCTCCTCAGCACATGTCCAAACCAACGCAATCTCATCTCTCTTGCTTTGTCTCCAAACTGTCCAACATGAGCTGACCCTCTAATATACTGATTCCTAATCCTATCCATCCTAGTCACACCGATTGCAAATCTTAACATCTTTAACTCTGCCACATCCAGCTCTGACTCCTGCCTTTTTGTCAATGCCACTGTCTCCACCCCATATAACATAGCTGGTCTCACTACACTCTTGTAGACCTTCCCTTTCACTCTTACTGATACCCATCTGTCACAAATCACTCCTGACACTCTTCTCCACCCATTCCACCCTGCCTGTACTCTCTTCTTCACCTCTCTTCCACACTCACCATTACTCTGAACTGTTGATCCCAAGTACTTAAACGCGTCCACCTTTACCAACTCTACTCCCTGCATCCTCACCATTCCTCTACCCTCCCTCTCATTTACACACATATATTCTGTCTTAGCCCTGCTGACCCTCATTCCTCTGCTCTCTAGAGCATATCTCCACCTCTCCAGAGTCTCCTCAACCTGATTCCTACTCTCACTACAGATCACAATGTCATCTGCAAACATCATAGTCCACGGGGCCTCCTGTCTGATCTCATCTGTCAACCTGTCCATCACCACTGCAAATAAGCAAGGACTCAGAGCTGATCCTTGATGTAATACCACCTCCACCTTAAACGGATCTGTCACTCCCACTGCAGTCCTCACCACTGTCACACTACCCTCGTACATATCCTGTACCACTCTTACATACTTCTCTGCCACTCCCGACTTCCTCATACAATACCACAACTCTTCTCTAGGCACCCATCATATGCTTTCTCCAAGTCTACAAAGACACAATGCAAAATTCCAAAAGTATAAAAAACATAAATGATCCTCTTCTATACCCTATTGTGGGTGGAGGTAGGAGTAAGACCCAACCTTCAGCAATCTACATACAGAGGAGGTTAAAATATTTTTGTTCAAATTATACATATTTACGTAAGGATTTGTTGTATTTTTTGTCTAGGGTCACATCTGAAGTGTATTCATCTAACTTAGTATTTTTTTAACAATTATTGATATTAAGCTGTTTACAGTAATACCTCAAGTCCTAGGTTTATTTTAGTTTAGTGAAGTTTTATTATGTATAGAAAGTTTTATAAGCATAGATATTAAGTTGATTTCATTATTTATGGAATTAGTTTTAAAGAATAATCTTATTTATTTTGAAGGCCTATGCTATCATCAAAGATCAGGTGTTGCAATGGAGACATCACATGCCCCCATTTTTTCCAACATAGTTTTGTGGTTCTAGGAGAAAGTGTATATCTTTATTTCTGCATATGCCAGATACTATAAACACTATGAACATTTTTTGATGACTTGTGTATTTTTGTAAACATCCTGAGGAACTAATAGATGACTTTATTACATATGTTCATTCAATAACCGGCTTAAAAAAATCATTTTTCTTGTTAACTATTCAAGTGTAAATTATTTGGACATTACTCTATGCAAAGATAATGAGTTTTTACAATTGAATATTTATCGTAAATCAACTTACTGCATTTCTTTCTTATATTACAATAGCTGGCTCCTTACAGAAGTCTTGTTAAGGGCCAAATGATAAGACTGGTTCATATGGTTACAAATGAAAATGTGTTTTTAAAAGAATTACTTAAACTGAAAAAAATGTTTTAGAAAGAACGTATCCTAGTTTTATGCTCAATGAATTACATAATGAAATTGTTTTAAAATGTAATAATGGTATTATTATTACCACAGTTCTGGGAGTAGCAGAAAATGGCAGTGCTAGTACTGGTTCTAATAGATGTGACTTTTCAAGGGATACGGTATTAATGTTCAACAAAGATTGCCTTGCTATTTACTGCCACTATTTGTTACCAACAGAAAAGTAACTCTGAAACTTGCCTCCCAGGTGAGTTATGAATGGGAGAAGGTGGTGGTGGTCATGTTGAAGATCTCTCGCACTCTTTTTTTCTTGCATCTGAATTGTGATTAACTACTGAAAAGGAATTATTTCCTTTAAAATGTTTTTATTTGTAATGAAAGCCTTTTGATACTGATAAGTAGCATGTACATTCATTTCTATAAATGAAAATCTTAGTTTTGTCTTTCTTTTCTAAATTATAAATATCTGCTAATTGACTGAAGAAAATTTTGTGTCACTGAAACATTAATTAAATCTTGTAACATCATTATAACACTCTTGTTTAAACCAAGTTGGTGTTCTAAAAGATTCCTACAAAATGATAACTCTTGGTGAAGGATATACATATTAATATATCAACCGTCAGTAAGTCCCCATAAGATAAATCCTTGAGATGTATTTCCCATGTATTTTTACTGGGATTGCGTTTGCTCAGGCATCATGTGCTTAAGTGTGGTGGTTCCTTTAATTGCTTGCAATGTTAGCCTAGGGAGTATGATACTTACAGGAAGAATCAGCAGAACAGAAAAATGCACTTTCAAGTATATTTTGATCCTTCTCTAAGTCAGTATGATTTCTGGATTAATCAATTAAATAAGTAAGAGGTATGTAGGAGTGACCCCCCACACACATGCATGCATGCACACTTTACTGGAATGCAGGGATGGCTTGCATGGTTTACCTCCGGAAAATAAATGATGCTTTTTGCAGGGAGTTCATGTTTTGCTCATTTTGCATCTGAGCAGTTATATTCTTGAACTCATCCTGCTGAGTACTTTACATATGAGCTGTTTAGTCTGAAGGAATCATACAGGAAGATAAGCAAACTAATAGCTCAAACTCTAACTGCTAGGGTCAAACATTATTATGCATTTTATGATATTTATTTAGTGACCTAGAATCAATACAAAATAGACAACTTTCCTACCCTAGTTAAATGCTATCAGAGAGACAGATGTAGGGTCTTCCTTTCGAGAATTATATAAAGCCAGTCTAATAATGTTAAAATAAACTTCTTACCAGACTTTTCTTGGTACAGGAGACTGTGAATTTGGAATACCCAACATATTAAGTGTTTGCATTTTCTTTACTTTTTTTAATTAAAATGTTACTTTGCAACCAACTTCTTATATTAGCTTAAAATGACAAAAAACTAAAATATCCAATGGATATTGAACTAGTAAAACCAAGAATAGACCACGACCACCAGAGTAATTCCGAAGCCTTTAATGCTGCTCCACACACTAAGCACTTTCACCATACATTAAATGGCAAAAAATTATCTAAATTATGCATGCCATTTGTCTCAAAATAGGTCCTAAAGAAATAAAATCATTCAATCCAGGTGGCATTGTTGCATTCAACATAACCTGCCATTTATATTCTAGTAGTTCCACCTTTAATTTTTCACACATTAATTAATCAAATGGCATGCATAATTTAGATAATTTTAAGTAAATATATTTATAATTATTGTAATTAATATAAAAGTATAGTTTTTATATTTTTAGTTTATAATTGCACTTGTGGGGTGTGGATTCGTTTTGTATATGTTTTATGTATTCAGTAATTATTTTACTTTAAGATGAATGTGTTCAAGATTTTTAAGTGTATGATTGATTAATTAATGTGTATAAAATAATGGCTTGTTGAGCAGCTACCATTCACTCTGATGATGCCATTTAATGTATGGTGAAAGCGCTTAGTGTGTGGAGCAGCATTAAAGGCTTCGGAATTACTCTGGCGGTCGTGGTCTTTTCTTGGTTGTTCTTATATTAGCTTGTATCCTTTTTCTTATCTGGTTATAAACACCAGGCTAAGCCCACAAATGGTCCACTTGGATCAATGCTTTACCCTGGTCAGCAAAAGCACAAACAAACAAACAAAATGACAAATAATGAGTTTCACCCTTGGTTCATGCTTCAAACACTGATGTACAATGTTGTCTTTAATTTAAATATATTGTATGCCTTACCTTCCCTCTGCTATTTATATTCAATCATATTGTGCAAGCATCTCAGTGTTACAGGCTGTAACTTTTTTTTCAGTGATCTAGCACAAGCGTTCAACTCTCTGCAACTCTCAGGCCGTAGCTCGCATGGGCTGTCATTCTCCCTCATTAACACCTATGTGGTGTGGAATGCCACACCTCTAGCAGCCTACACACATCTTGCATTCCAGAGCATTTTCTGAAAAATAAACTTAAATAAAATAATATAAACAAATGTAAATATTTTGTGAATAATAAAAGCTATTAAAACTGTACAAATAGCAATGTTATCAGTAAGCATTATTATTTGCAGTAACAATAGTGCATTTGTAGTCTTTTCCATAAATACTGTAATATATTGTAATGAAGACAAACCCCAAATTACATTTTTTCTAAACTTTCACAAATTTTCATATGTTGGAAACTATACAACCTAGACATATATTGTTAGAACATTTTTTGTTAAGCACACATAAGCTTTCCCATAAGAACAAAAAAAATCTATAAGTGCATGTGTATTGAAATATTACCAGAAATGTGAAACATTAATTTTATAATTGTCAATACAAATAATACTGGATGTCTCTGAAGATGTGCAACTTACAGTGCAAATATTAAATGTACTTTTCTTCAATGGCATGTAAGGCTTCACCTAATGTCACGTAAACGTTTGTATGTTGCTTATTTTTTTGAAGTATTGAGTACATATGGAAATATTGTTTATTTTCATAATTACTAACAAATAACCAGCAATATTTCCAGTATAATGTGGTATAAACCAGCATTTTCAGCAAATTGTCCTGTCTCCCACATTGGTATCTCACACCATATACCTCCATAAAATGTAGAACTCTCAATTATGAAAATATGAACATAAATAAGAAAATAGTAATAATACTTAAAGTTTAGTGTCTCCATTCCACAACATCCTAGATTAACAATCTTAGTGTCATTTTGATAAGAACTCCTTGCTCTTTCTTATACTGCCTATTATTAGTTGATCGGTCACTTAGTTATAGAAGTTATACCCAAAAAATCTCTGGCGGTCATAAGACTGTGTGAGTGTATGAACTGGAAGTATACACAAATACGTACAATGTTTGAGTGAGTTAAACGTGAATATGTGCCGATTTGCTAGCTGCTACTCAAACACATATTCAGATTTGATAATGTAAGTGAAACAGCCTTATGCAGGGAGGGGGCATGGGTGGCAGTGTACATTAGGTTTAGGGAGCAATCAGCGGGGAAACATAGGTTTTGGGAGCTGGCAGGAGTTTAGATTTAGGAGTGGGAGTGGAGTTTAGGGCTGGAGAGTGAATTGAGGAATTTAGATTTAAAAAGTGAGAGAGTTAGGATTAGAGTGACAGAAAAAGGATTCAGGTTAGGGCTAGGGAAGTGGTCATATATTTATGATTAGAGTTAGGGCTCTGGGAATGCGAGGTAGTTTACTAGGGTTGGGTTGCAGGAGGGCTATTTAATTCACTAGGATCAGGATAGTGAGAGACAGTGCACTTACCATTTAGAGCAAGTGACAGCAAGCAAGTGAGCCCAAGCTAATTGCATGCAAGGCACCTTTTTTCTGAGATCAAATAAATACCTGCCTAGGCATCAGACATCCATATGTTTTACTTGTCTAATCTGGAGCAGATTTGCTGAACATTTAAATGAAATATTTCATAATGGAAAAAATAAATGTTGGCCAAAGACTAAGATGTAAGGTGCCACATATTGCAAATAACATTAATATGGCTTTCAGGGAAAACACCTTCTTATGCACTGTTTCTAAGCATACTTGATTTTTTTTTTAATTCTATACATATCCCAGGGGTTTCAGATGTTCCTTAAACAAGCAAACTTAAGCTACCTGAATATAAATATTGTTTAAATTACATGTTAAAATGGAAATAATACACAATAAACACTCCAACTTCATAAGAAGTAAATCCCTAAAGTAAAAGTACCATGCTCACAAGCACAACAGTGAACACAATACGCATGCACACATGCAAACACACACACACACACACACACACACACACACACACACACACACACACACACACACACGCGCGCACACACACACACGCACACCAAAAATGTGATGTCAGGTGTAGGAGTCTGATTTACCTTGCTCCTATACAGACATCATGTGATCTGTTCAATGATAATGTCAAATCTGCTGAATTCGTCCAACAGATTCGACATTGTGCTCTGTTGAATGTTTTGAGTTTTGTTATTTTTTGTTGGTGTTCTGCATGGGATTATTTATTTTGTCACATTACATTTTGATAGTAAACCTGTGTGTGTGTGTGTGTGTGTGTGTGTGTGTGTGTGTGTGTGTGTGTGTGTGTGTGTGTGTGTGTACATACATATATATATATATATATATATATATATATATATATATATATAGATCTACTTCATATGTTCGATACTTCAAAATGCCAAATTTCATATTGCCGATACCATATGATTGACATTTGAAATGCGAACATATGAAAAACAAAAGTAAAAAACAACGTCTCATATCAAGGACTCGGTTATAAAATGGCTCACAGCTGTTGATAAAATATAAACCAGAGATTCAGCCTTTTAAAGTTACTTTCAGAAAGAAAGTGAAAAAGAAAGATAAAAGGAAAATGATCAGTCTGCCAGTACAAAATTCATTCTCTATCTGCAATATTGGTTGTCAGATAACAACTAATAATATACATACATACATACAAATATTTCAAGCACAGGCATTAATGCCCTTCTAGATTGCCAATATACCAAAACACTTGTTCTCATAATAAGTAACCAGGCTGTTCTTAAAAATATCTAAACTAGTACTTGCTTTAATGTAATTTGGTAATCTGTTCCATGCATCAGCTGCTCTCTCAGAGAACCAATTAGTACACGTCTCATTCCTATAGAATCGCCTACAGAGGTTGTCTGATGATTCTCTAAAACGATTTGTTAACCCCAAACATTCCCAAAGGTAGGTGTCTCTAAATGCCCTATATACTTGAATAAGATCTCTTAGATATCTGTAAGAGACACTATACAATTTCAGATATTTTAGTCTTTCATAATAACTTAGATGTTCACATCCATGGATGCCCTTGGTATATTTCTGCTGTACTCTTTCCAGTTTATTCATGCTTGTTTTCCTATAGGGTTTCCATATTGTTATTCCATACTCAAGTTTGGGTCTAATGTAATTAACAAACAATTACTTCATTGTGTTTGATTTCCTAGACTTTATAATTTTTTTTATACAACCTATAGTTCTATAACTATCATTAAACAATTGGTTGATTAGAAGAATTCATAGCTGAATCTACCCATATACCCATAGTATGTAGGAGTATGTAAAGCAGGGCAGCTAAAATTCCCAGAGTCTGCATAGTTGTGTACAGCCTTCCCACATTTACGTAGGGCAACCTTTACATCTGCAAAAATGAGCTGTGTTTCGTGGTGCCACACACCCCCACATAAAGTGTTAATTATTTCTAAAATGTCCTTTGCATGTGCGTAAAGTGCCAGTTGTACAGCCAGCAAAACTACATCACAACAGTTTTATTTGGGTTCAACAAATGACAAAATGTAATGAAAAATTATTTTTGTCTGACTGGTGAATTTTATTTTGAGTGGCATCCTATGCCATAGCTCCTAGATGACAAACAAAGTAATAAACAGTTTATAAAAGGATGTAAAGAGAAGTGTTAATTTGCTACTGTGCAGAATCCATATCCTCACCTGGAGGAACTCATACATGACTTAGTTTGGTCCTCTGAGGTAATTCATTTTTTTTCACTTTACAGACTATTCCTTTTGTCAAAACTACCTTAGCAAGATTCAATTTGAATTTACAACTTTTCATAATCGGCTTCAGACTCATTATCTTCTTTCGGCTGTTCCTGTTAGGGGTCGCCACAGCAGATCACCTGTTTCCATTTCTTCCTGTCCTCTGCATCTTGCTCTGCCACACCAACCACCTGCATGTCCTCTCTCACCAGATCCATAAACCTTATCTTAGGCCTTCCTCTTTTCCTGTTACCTGGTAGCTTCATCCTTAGCATCTTTTCCCCACTATACTCCGCATCCCTTCTCAGCACATGTCCAAACCAATGTAATCTTGCCTCTCTGGCTTTGTCTCCAAACCTTCCAACTTGGGCTGACCCTCTAATATACTTATTCCTAATCCTATCCACCCTCGTCACACCCAGTGCAAATCTTAACATCTTTAATTCTGCCACATCCAGCTCAAACTCCTGCCTTTTTGTCAATGCCACTGTCTCCAACCCATATAACATAGCTGGTCTCACCACCCTCTTATAGACCTTCCCTTTCACTCTTACAGGTACTCGTCTGTCACAAATCACTCCTGACACTCTTCTCCACCCACTCCATCCTGCCTGTACTCTCTTCTTCACCTCTCTTCCACACTCACCGTTACTTTGAATTATTGACCCCAAGTATTTAAACTCATCCACCTTCGCCACCTCTACTCCTTGCATCCTCACCATTCCTCTATCCTCCCTCTCATTCACACACATATATTCTGTCTTAGTCCTGCTGACCTTCATTCCTCTTCTCTCTAGAGCATATCTCCATCTCTCCAGGGTCTCCTCCACCTGTTCCCTACTCTCACTACAGATCACAATGTCATCTGCAAACATCACAGTCCACGGGGACTCCTATCTGATCTCGTCTGTCGACCTGTCCCTCACCATTGCAAATAAGAAAGGGCTCAGAGCTGATCCTTGATGTAACCCCACCTCCACCTTAAATGCATCCGTCACTCCCACCGCAGACCTCACCGCTGTCACACTACCCTCGTACATATCCTGTACCACTCTTACATACTTCTCTGACACTCCAGACTTCCTTATACAATGCCACAACTCCTCTCTAGGCACCCTGTCATATACTTTCTCTGAGACTACAAAATCGGCTTCAGACTATGTGGGAAAAAATTCATAATATTCAGAAACAGAACATATTCAGCATGTTGCCACATCACTTTCTGTTCTGCAACAAAATGGATGGCAAGACTGTTGGTGCAAGCACCAAATTAGTGTATAATGAAAGGAGAAATGGGAAATTTTAAAATAATGTGGCAGAAGAAGGCCAGTTTCCAGAGTGGTGAGGTAAACCAGCAAAGCATCAAATTAAATTTGTGTATAATGGAAGGAGAAAATGGGAAACTTTAAAAGAATGCGGCAGAAGAAGGCCAGTTTCCAGAGTGGCAAGGTAAACCAGCATTTATAACAATAGCAATGTATCCAGTTAAGCAGAAGATGTTGGCTAAACTGGGATAAGCAACAGTAGCTACAAAGTACAGAAAAATGCCATACACGGATTGATGACACATATTTGGTTACTGATATTATCAAGCATAGTTTCAACTCAGTGTGGTGTAGTGACAGCTGAACATATCAAGTTTCAGACGAAATAAGAACCAGACTGCATATCTGGCCTGCCCTCACTATATATCATCTGAACATTGTAAGACTAACAGCAATATCATATTTCCAAGCTGATCAGTACTGTATTATACTCCCAGCACAAATGACCATGGCTACATGCAAAGAACAGTGATCTGCTTCATGTTACCTCGTTTAAATATTTGAGTTTCCAGCTAGACTAGGCCTGTGGTAAATATGTAGACTTAATGATTTAAAAAGTGATGCCACAGTATACACCAGTGGTATGTGCAAACAAAAAGTTCTGAAACTTTCAGAAATTAGTTCTCCCAAATCTACAAGAAAGAAGTATGATGCCACTATCTTGGGAAGTAAGGCACTGTCTCTTAGACTTTAGCACAGGCTCAGGAAATATCTCCGCTATCATAAAACATCCTAATATTCTGTGTTTCTAGGTCTCCACAGTAAACACTTTAAAACAACCTCCTCCCAAATGTGTGATTTTTTTTCATTTGCTAAATTTGGAAGTAAACTAGACACAATACATAATAAGCAAATATGCAACTAATTTTACCTCTTTGTTTGCAACATATGAATATTTCATACATTTGTAGAATTTTAGAAAAATTAATGCAATTGATATTATTTTAAAGAATGTAAACACTGGAACCACAGTGCAACACATTTTGCAGCAGAAAATACATAGGAATTAATGTATGCTGCTAACCCATCTACGTCAAATCTGCTTTCCGCACAAGCTTTCACACAAAGGAGACTGTCATAAGCTATTTACTTTGCATTTTCTCTTGGCTGCTGCTCACTAAAAAAGAAAAAGTCAGTGATTTTTTTCATAAATATAATGAGCTGACTGCAACCATCTTTGTTCTCACATTGATTACAAAAGACCAGAGACTCACTGATTTCTTCAGATTAACTAGCCACTAAATGAAATTGTGCTTACATCATTCACTTTCCTAAGAAAATAAAGCATGTTGTCTCAACTGTCATACTGTACTAGCATGTCTGCAAAAATCAAAGCAGCTTGTGTTAGCTATTTTCTAAATGAATTTTCTTTTCCAGATGTGCTAGCATGCAGCAACTTTTCTGGAATAGGATCTTACGCAGCTTTCGTGATATGTGTTCGCCACTGAAGATAACTGCTTTGTCTCAGTAAACAAAACCATGACATTTTACTTGTCTTGTTCCTTTTTCAAAGCTTTGTAATGACCACATGGTGCTTTGAATGTTGAATCAAGTTTCACTGGTGAGTCAGCGAAGACAGCAACTGCATAGGGGTGCAGTGAATAGGGAGGCTGTCTAAAAGCTCTGTGACTCTACATTGTCTGCGGTTTTTTCCATCACTGACAGTCACATGGTGTTGAATCAGGAATACAGTGAATAAAACCTTTGGAAGCAATATTTATTCAGTGTCAGCTGCTGCAGTCGGCATTAAAACATCAGGCTGCATTTCCAGGGCTGTTTATTCGTCTGTTGTTTGTTTCATTTCGGAATTCATCAGCAAGCTACGTCAAGAGGTGGCTGAGTCATTACTGCAGTGAGAATGCTTATTAACAGAGCTTGAATGGAGAGTGCTGTTTCTGATCCAGGAAATGATTAGTTAACCATGCATGCGGTCTACAGTCTTAGTTGGATGGCAAGTTACTTTGAAAAAGAACTTAGATGTTATTTCTCGTTGATATTCCCTCCCTAACATAGAAGCAAAAAAGAGGAGGGGGCATGTAAATGCCATTGTTATTCCCATGCAGGTAAACAACATTCAGGAAAGGGACCAAAGTAAGGTGTGCTTACACAAAACTGATGAATTCCCCTAAACTACTAATTTTTGTGGGATGTTTGGGGGTTTGCACAATGCCATGACTAACTATAATTTGGATACAAATGAAGTTTATGGGGTTACTGTCTGTGTGAGCAGACATATCTCTCAACTGTACAGATTTTTCGCAGAATGTCCATATTTTTGGCTCATATTTTTGGTCCTTTCCTCATAAAATTTGTGGTTTTCTGGCAAATCACTGGAATGATCTGAGGTTGAAGCCACTAAATAATGACATACATTTGAGTTTCAGACTTCAAATCATTCAGAAAACGTATGTTAAAAATCCCTGTTATTCTAGCAGCTTTCTAAGTTTATGAGCAATATTAAAATATGCCCCTATTTTTGGGCCTTTGTCCCCCCATTTTGTCTGGCTTTTTCAAACATCTTGCACTAAGAGGTTGAGAGGTATGGAGCAGAGTTCTACTAAAGGGAAGTAATGTTATAATGAAGTGAAGACATATAATGCATATTAGGTTCACTGTACACAAGAAGTGAGAAGACATTTAAGCAAGCAACCATAGGAAATTGGCACCGTCACATATCTGTATCATTCTGCTAATGCTGTCACTTCTTAAAGATGTCCCATCTACACATGTGCTCTGAATGAGAGAAATTAGCAGTCTTCATGGACTCTCCCAAGGACAGACTCCGAAGGCTTGCTAATCTCTCATTGACAAAGAAGTAGTGATGCACAGCCGTGACTGTGACTTGCACAACAAAATGAGAACAGTTACGAACTTTGACATGTGAGAGGAATGCTTCCAATAAAGATTTTACTTAGCCTTCCTTGTGACTTACTTCTTTCATCTCTCAGAGGTAATTTACTACGCTGGTGAGTGCAGGTTGTAGTATTCTGAATAAGAACTCATAAAAACTTGTTCAGCAGCAGAATTCCACCCTTGACCTCAGAACCTATGGCTCATAGATGCAGCCAAACATTCTGTTAGCCAAGAGTGTTGCCTTTTTGTTCTGACCCTGTTGGTGCTTTGCTGAAGTTACAACTATGCCTATTTCTTATGCCAACTGTATGGCTTTACACTCCACCTGAATACCATCAGAAGGTTATTGATCTCCAGCTGCAGCAACCTACATTTTTCAAAGCAGAACCTCAGTTAACATATTTTGGCCAGTGATGACAGTTTTCTGAAGTCTGTTTAAGTTGGTCACCTACATCCCCTACAGTTCAGGTCAGGTCTGTTTTTTTTTTTTTTTAAACCACCTCTGTTTTTACATAAAAGAGTGCCTGAGGAAGTCTGCATTATGCATGAAAATGATTATATTTCTAATGCCGTTTTCATTTACCTTCTGTACGAGGTTCATTAGGGTGTTGTATGTCAGTCGTCTTGTGTATTCAAATAAGACAATGAGGCTTGGGTGTTTGTTTAAGATGTTTATTACACACAAACACATCATGATGGATGACTGGAACATTAAACTTAAACAAGCTAGCCAACTGACTGACTGCTACACACATATATATTTTCACTCTGGCTTCTTACACAAAATGGCACTCTGCTTGCATGTGCTCAGTACATATATGCATGTGCCCATGAACTACAGTGGCTTTAAAGGTTCAACACACACTCTATGATCTACACTGTGTCTGCCAAATTGTTTTTCATGTTGTATAGGTTTCCAGTTAGAGACAGAAAAAGGAACACAGATCATTCAGAAGATATTTAAGTATGTCTCTCCCTCCCTAAGGACTACATACTTGTCTTCCTGAGATTCTTTAAGAGCATACTTCTCAACTGTTTAGAATTTTGTAGAATGTACAGATTTTTGCCTAGTGTTTTTGGTCTGTTCCACATAAAGTTTGTGTTTATTCTGGAAAATTTCACAGTTTCAGCCTTCATATCCTTCAAATATGCATGCTTCTGCAAAACTTATTATTCTATTAATTTTCTAAGTTTATAACAGCAGTATTTAAAATCAGTCACTGATTTTTCTCCTTTCAGTGCCGCCAATTACTTTTGGCTTTGTCCAGAATTCTTGTGTGCTAAGAGCTTAAGAAGTATGCTTGGATAGTTAGATGAATATTAGCGAGCTAAAGCTTGATTTTGCCAAAGTGGAGTCATTGACAGAGCATGTAATTATCATGCCCTCCACTTCCTAATAGCTTTCTCCTAATAATTTATGCTGGAAATAAATTTAAACTTATTTCCAGGTTGTGTTATGAGACTATTATTCTTATGTTGACATGTAATGGCCCAAAGTTAACAGTTTTAGACCCTCTTTTTTGCACCACAGCTTACCAGAGGTTGCTTCTAAGACATCTCTTCCACTGAGTCTGCTGGACCTGCTTAGCCTCCCTTGTGCAAATGCTAACCCATATCCAGGGCAAGTGAGGTGACTAAGGAACCTGGGTTAGTGTCACACTGCTGCTGGTGGTGCTTTACACAATCACTTGTCCGTAGCATGGGGTTGGTCTGTACTGGAGTTTGCAGCATTTTTTTCAATATGCATGGCTTGGCCCTGTCTTCTGTACAGTACAAACTCCCTTTTAATTCCCCAGCCACCACAAGGGATATGTGATGGCCCATCAGAGTGTGTGCTCCCCTCCAGGATGGGCAAACCCATCCTTCCTGCATGTGCCATCAATCATCTAAGCCCCTAATCAAACCCAGGTCACCAAGGCCATTGTCAAGGCTTTATCCCTCTGTACCATCCATACAGGCTGAAGCCTGTTTTTACTACTTTTAGAACATAAACTGGACACCTACCTTATTATACCTTTGCCTCGTTGTGTCTCAGGTACTGCTATGCCTTGCAGCTGAGGATTCTGACTTTGGCCACCTACGGTGGTTTCACAATTTCATAGCCAGAGTGCTGACAGAACCTTCTCATTCTGATCGTATCACTCCTATGCTGTGTGGCTGCATTTTCAAGACGTTGTTGGGACCTAACATTCTTGCATCATTCCCATTCTGCCAGTGTCATGGTGTTACTGGCACTTTACCAGCTGGTTTCTTTACTCTGGTCAGCTGATGGAGAACGGCATGTGATTCCCAGGATGAGGCCAGGTACATGGTTTGTACTTTTTGTTCTGTCATGCTCCTCTGCTATGGGATTTTCTATTTTGCAGCTCCAGGAGCATATTTTAATACACACATAAAGTACATGTAAAATATATTCCATGTGGAATTTTGCTAAGACTATTTGGAATATATGTTTATTCCCTAAGTTTCTGTGCCTTTTATTCTGGTTTTAGTCTACTTACCTATTGATGTTTAGCTAGTTATCTATTTTTCTGACCATAAAGCACCTAGGTTTTTAAGTACCGTAATGCTTTGCTAACTTCTGTTACTATACATAGACTGATACATTGGATGTAGAGCAAGCAGACACAGCCCCCTGCCCCACCCCCGCACACCTACACATACTCTACTGTTTTCTTAGGCTTGTAGTCACAGAATAAAATCATTGGAAGCAGCTTTGCAGTTGTCAAACACAACTTTATTTACAAGAATAGAAATACATTCTCACAGTTGTAGGCTCACTGCAATCCAGTCAGTGCAAATAAAACTTTCAAAGTCCAGTTTAATGCTGAGATTTTCTCAACAAACTGTTTAACAGAACAGATGGTTGACAGGTGTGCAATATTGACAAACCCCAGGGTAGGGGAATATGCCCCCTTCCCTGGGGACTGTGCAGTCTTGGAATTAATTTATATAATTAGCAGGGGGTTGTGGGGATGTTTCTCTATTTGTTTAAAGTTTAATTTTGCATGGGCCTAGGATATTACTTGGCAAAAACATTGCAGTGTATTGACATTTAAATTGCTGACATTTTGAGGGTGACATTGTGATCATCATTGTTTGGGTGTTTCAACTTAATTCAATGAAGTATATATACACACACACACACACACACACACACACACACACACACACACACACACACACACACACACACACACAGATATATATATATATATATATATATATATATATATATATATATGTATATGTAATAGCATTGCTTTATTTGAGCTTTATTTGACATCTGTATTGTTGACACACTTTAGTAGATGATACAAATGGTTGACATATGTGTGAGAGCAACAGTCCCCAAGATAGAGGAATATGCTCTTTACCTGGGGATTGTGCAGTCTTGGAATTAGTGCATATAATTAGCGGTGGGTGTGGGGGGATGACATGGGGATTTGCCACCCTGCAAAAATATTTTTTTATTAGTGTGGTCTAAGGTTATTCCTCTGAGCATGCACAGAGCTTTATCGATGTTAACATTGTCAATGTAAATGTGTCCACGTTCAGCTTGTTGACAATTACACTGTGATTCAACCAGGCACACTAGATCCATATATATATATATATATATATATATATATATATATAATCAAAGTGGCATTTTATTGACAGATGTCACTGTAGAACATGTGCTGGTCAATGATAGTATTCTAGTATTTCTCCTGTGGTCACTGTAGTGCGATCATGTTGTTAGTATATACAAGTAAGGGGATGGGGACAAATCCCCCTCATAAGCAATGTGCTTTTCAGGTGTATATAGTGTTGCTTACACTGGCTTCTAAGGTTTATTTTTAATCATGAAAGGAAATTGTTTTGCTTTCTGTTGCTTTTATAATTAGCTATGATTTGTTGTAGTAGATGTTCAAAAGAGAAGAGCAGTATTTTTGTGATGGACGAACTGAGTACTCACTCTAAGGGAATATAAGTATAAATGATTATATATATTTGTGTGTGTGTATGTGTGCACGTGCGTGGGTTAAACTGTGTTTTGATTGATATATATATATATATATATATATATATATATATAGAGAGAGAGAGAGAGAGACAGAGAGAGAGAATATAGATGGATGGATGGATGGATGGATAGATACATAGACAGATAGACATAGAACAGTAGATATAATTAGATATATGTTGCAAAATATATGAGTACAAAGGGGGGTATGCCTTTAACTGTGACTTGTGTCTTAAAACCCTCACAAAAATTAGTCAGGCGATCATCTGCATTGGAATGATGTTATCCTATAACTTTTGCATAAATGGTTGCAATCTGGAAGCAGAAAGTTAGGGGCTGGTTCTCCAGTTGGGAGGATCATTTTGGAGTACAGAAGGTGGTCTGCCTAAAGATTTACTTTTTTAGGGTTAGATGCCCAGTTGAGGCCTTTGGTAAATGTAGCCTGAAGGAATATCAGGTGAAGATTTTGATGCAGAACTGGAATTAATGTGTAGTTGAGACCAAGGAGAAGATAATTAGCCAAAACAAAACTACAAAAGAGGGACAAAATCTAGTTATGTGTTCATAACTTCATAGGTATGTAATAGGCTAATGACCACTGGCACCTTTTTAAGCCTATCAATGTATCCCAAATCTCTGACAAGTGCTGGTACCCTTGATAAGTGTAAGCAGGGGCTTAGGAGAACGAAACATTTACAAACAGTGTCTTGGGAGATGAACCATTTACATGCTGCATATGTCTCTTAGAGACATAGGTGCCAATCAGGCATAAACTTCCTGTTCCCTATCCAGTTGTCCAAGTTACACTTGATTTGGGTTAGGGAGGAACTCTGATTCACATGGAGCCTGTTCCAGAGAAGAAGTAGCCTCTGGGATACACACCTGCTTCTCCAGCAAGATCTGTTTCTTTACCACAGGCAATGTTTAAGTGTTTAGAATGGGTAATACTAGTGTTGTTTGTCTTGCAGATATGCAGGAGGTCGATCAGAGAGGTCTGATAATGCCCCATATGCCAGTCATAGATCTTCCCTCAACAGCCTGTAAGAGACAGAATACAGTGATATGGCTTTTGGGATGGTCTGCTTAGGACATTTTACTTATGATCTACATTCTTTTAGTCTGGAACCTCTCTGTGTGTTCCAGTTGTTGGATATGCTTAGTTAGGTAGATGCTGAAAGAAGCATTGTACACAAGGATATGTCTGATGATTGCTGAAAACATTGGTACAATGATCTCATTGGACCTAGATGCCATGATTTCCTCACTACTGTAGACACGTGATAGTCAAAGGCTAGATTACTGGCTATCTGTGCCCCCAAGTCCCTGACTACTGGATCCACTCTTAGGAGTGTATTGTCAATATGACAGTTACTAGTGGTGTGTGACTTCCCAAAGGATACTAATATGAATTTCTTGGCATTTAGTTTTAGGCCATAGTCTGACACCAGTTATTTTTCTGTGTGAGTCCTTCCTGGAGAGCATTGGTATTGGTAGGGGATTCTATGACTGCTCCTAATTTGCAGTCATCTATAAATCTGGTCATTCAGAGGCCCAAGATGTTGGCCTTGACTTCAGAGAAGTAGATTTCAAAAAGGAGCAGTTCCAGAACTGATCCTGAGGGACTCCACTGGTGACTGGCCAGGAGAGGTAGACTCCCCAATTCTAACTACCTGGGTCGTGTCTGTGAGCCAACTGGCTATCCACTAGGTGACATAAGGGTTTATACCTAGCCTCCTGAGTTTGTTAACAATGCCCAAGTGGGGGTATTGTATCAAATGCCTTGGCCAGATCAAGGTAGGCAGTGTGAATAGTTTTGCCCTCATCTATTGCTTTGGTTACCTTTTCAAAGAAGTCCATCAGGTTGAGAAGGCATGACTTGCCCTTGATGAAACTAAACTGGGTTGGGTTCAGTGTCTGAAGATTTCCTCTGTCATTATTGATCATTTCCATGATAATTCATTCCATGGCTTTGCATATGAGACAAGTGAGACTCATGGGACTGTAGTTTCTAGAGTCTTTAGATGGCTCTTCTTTGTGCAGTGGGATGATAGTTGCTGTTTTCCATTTGTGAGGCATGAACTCTGTTTGGAGGTTATGGTTAAATGATGATTTCAGACGGCATGATAAGTCATGTTTCATGCTATTTAGAGGGCAGCATGAGATACTGTCTGGGCCCATTAATGCGGTATTCATGGCCTTAGAGAGAGTATTGCTGAACTGTTCTCTAGTGATAGCAGTTGGAGGTATATTTAAAGGTATTTCCTGAGGGGATGCTGGGGGATAGGAGAGCGGTAAAGTCAGAGCTGAATTTGTCTGCCTGTATGTTTGCTATATCTTCTGATTCAGTATAGGTGACTCCATTAACAATGAGCTCTGCAGACAATTGTGTATTGCCTTTGAGGTTGCAGACATAGTTAAATAATGCCTTGTGATTGTCCTTGGCCTGTGAGGCCAAATTTACCTCAAATTTGGCTTTGTTAGACTTTATTTGACCTCTGTTATTTGTTTAGTTTAATGAGAATGCATTTATTATTCTGGGTGCAACTCCTCTTAATTTTTGCCATGATTTTCTTCCTTTTATTATACAGCCCGTTGATGCGATTTCATCAAAGTGACTTGCTTTTTGAGTTAGTTGTGTACTTATTCCTGACAGATACAGCTGCCTCAATGTAGCTATCAACACGTTTGTACAGGGTTTCTGTGAACAGTTCCACATAGGCAGCAGTGTTCTCAAGGTTTAGCAGGTTATAACTTAAAATTAGGAAGTTAGCCATAGAGTAGTTCCTGAATATTCCAGGAATAGTTGGGGGTTCCAGATTTTATTTTTACTTCAGAGGAAACCATTTTGTAGTTTGATCTTACCAGAAAGGACATCACACTAGGAGGTGTGCAGTGCTCTCCCATACTAGTGAGGACCACATCTAGCATGGTTTGTCCCCTGGTCGGTGCATTCACAAGCCGGTCCAGGGAGTTTGTGTTTTCAAAATCCAGGAATCTGTGCACCTCCCTGTTTGGTGAAGTATATAATTCCCAGTTAGTAGTGAGGTAATTAAAGTCACCCATGAATATGGTACTGGGTTTGATGGTGGGAGTTTCATCTTATGGGTTTCCTGGATCATAGAGAGAGAACTACAGCTTGCAAGGAAGTGGTTTGGGATTTTTACTATGGTGATTTGAATGTGGAAAAGCTTGAGTGCATTGTCCTGTTTGACCACCCCTGAGTTATATTTATTTTTGATGCAAATACAGACACCTCCACCTATAGTTCCTGCCTGTGTAGTAGCTGGTCTAAATATGTGGAAAGCATTATAGATTTGCACTGCCCGGGTGCTCTCCATGACTTTAAAGTCAGTGACTGCACAGACTTAGGGTTGCCACCTTTTCAAATGCCCAAAGTGGGACATTTTTTGTACAAACGTCAGATTTTGCAGGCCGAAACATACTCATGGCCATCACAAAGGACAGAACTTCACTTTTTTGCCTAAATAAAAGCTTATTCTTGTAGCATTTTAGTTGCTTATTCTGTTTCTTATAACATTTAGGTGTTTCAGATACAGAATAACTGTTTTATGCAACTATTACATAAAATATAGGAAATACTTTTGTCCTAAAAATCTCAGGACATTTGCCATTTTTACAATTTTTTTGCAGGACACAACTGCCCAAAGAGGGACTGTCCCTCGCAAAGTGGGACAGGTGGTAACCCTAACAGACATCAGTATTCACTAGGATGAGGAAAGCTTGAAGGAATTGGAGTTTCTCATGCAGACTCCCAGCACTGAACAGTAATACCTTTAGATTTTCTTGATTTTGATTTGCTATGTTGGAAGTATCTTTAATTTGACATTGCCTAAAAAACACTGTGAGGAGAATAATGTTTTAGCTAATATTCAAAAGCCTACAGCGGAGAGGAGCAGACCATCCCTGAAAAAACAGCATGTTCTGTTGACCATCTCCTTCTATGCTGACAAATATTGTACCTCTTAGACTGAGTGACAGATTTTAAAGGTAAGATGGAAAAATGGGTTAATATCCAAAGACTTGCAGTGTGCACTAAGCTGATGGATATGAAAGAGGAAGTAAATCAAACGTTATCAAGCTACTGGGGAAGCCACTAATTTTAAAAGAGTAAGATGCAGTGGATGGGAGTAGGCACTTAATATTCTAGCTCTATGGAATACAGTGCCAGGGTCAATAAATTTAAATAGCTGAAGGGGGATGACTTCATAAAATGATAATTTTGTGCTGACTAACAATAGCTAATGAAAAAGGAAGGGAAAGGAAATATGTGGTCAAATTAACATAAGGGGTAGGCAACTACAGAGACAGTGAGTTTAAAAACACATCACCAGGATGGGTGGGTAGGGAAATTTTAATTTCTGTATGACTCACAGGAGGCACCACTCTGGCTTCTTTCCTAGATAAATATGCAATAGAAAACAGAATACAATTAAAACAAAGAGTAACAAAAATGCAACACAAGATACAAAATAGAAGAAAGCAATAAAACAATACGAATTAGAAGAAAATAATATAAGGAAAAACAAATTAGCCTTTACGTCACAGCAGTCTATGACAGAGTCTGAGTAAGCTTTTCCAATAAAGTGTTGAAATGCATTATTTTACCCATGAAGTGCAAGATTTAGTTCCTAGCTCCTCCCTCAGTTCACAGGTAATTAACCTTAAGTGACCTATTCTAATTTTAAAAGCACAAGATACAGTGGATGTGGGTGGGCAATTAGTGTTATGGCTCTGTGGAACACAGTAAACAGCTAAAGGGGCTGACTTTACAAAATGATATTTTTTTTGCTGATTGGCAATAGCCAATGAGAGAAAAGAGAAGGAAATATGTGGTCAAACTGACATAAGGAACAGGCAACTACAAAGACAAATGCAACAACACTATTATGGGTGGGTGGGGAAATTTTAATTTCTGAGTGACTCACAGGACACACAGTCATTTATTTCCTAGTTTAAATATGCAATAGAAAACAAAATACAATTAAAACACAGTAGATGAGAGCAAAATAGCAATACAAACTACAAGAAAATGGTAAAAAGTTATGTGTGTTACCAGAAATACATCACAGTGATGAAACAGCAAAAAGCAACACTGTAGAAATAGGAAATGAAGATAAACTGAAGTAAAAATCAGTACAGATAAACGTCTGCAGAAATGCTTACAAAACATGTTAACACAGAAACAGACTGGACAAAAAGTGAAGAAGAAGGGCACGTAAATAAGGACTCTGAGAACAATGAACTGCTAGTGAGTACTAACAGTGAGACAGAAATTAAAATTCAGAGTTCTAAGCCCATTTCAGTCATAGGCAAGTCTAATGCTAAAGAACAAAGGGAGGGGTGAATAAAGCTTAAGGGGACTTTTATTCAGACCTATCCTTTAAAGAGGAAGACATAAGAGAAGTTCCAATGCCAGTTAGTTTGGGAATAGAAGCTATACCTTCCAATGGTCATACAGACTCCTAAGGGGTGAGCTCGACTTAGTCTTCATTCTATGAATGACCAACATTCTTTGAACTCATTTATCTAAATAGAACCAGTAGCAAAACAATCATTCATTCTAGAGATCTAAACCTATACCACCACACCAACAACATCATATGGTATGACATATATGCATTCCATTTCTGGAATAGGCTGCCATTACTTATCAAGCAGAGGACTTACATAGCAACTTTTAAAATCAGCCTAGATGATTGGATGGGTGACCACAAAAGTTTACCAGGGATATGTGTAGAAGGTCTTCTTAATGAGGGGCATTGTTTGTGTGCTACCACTAGTGGGTCGTGTGACTAAGATTCTAAGTGATCTACTTGGCAGTAAGCTTAGTAATAACCTTGGAACCTTAAGAATGGCTTGTGAAGAAAATATCCCTAAATTCGTATTATTTACAAGTAGGTTACATAAACTTTAAAAAAGTATAATGTGAAGATGAAACATTAAGTAAACCAAGAGAGAACATAATTAGGGTTATAAGAGAGGAGTAACCAAGAATTCCTTGTTACATAGCACCCTTATTTTGAACTCAAGCTGATATCTTACATAGAGTGAACAAAGACAGAGAGGTAATTCTCTATCACTTGATAAGTGCCAGACCTTGCGGAACACTAGCAATTAAGTTAATCCATAGTCACGTGTTAGGTCATCTGGAGATGGACAAAACAAAGGCAAAAGTGTTAGCTAGATTTTATCGGCCAGATATAATGAAAGGAATTGGCAATGGATACAGTTCTTGCCCAAAATGTCAGTAAACTGCACTATAGCCTGCATTTAAGATTCAGTTGATTCCACTGCCAATTGTAGAAGGCTATTTGAGGGACTGTGATGCCCCTGCACTGGCCCAGTAATCAGACTCAATCCTCACCACTAGTACCAGTGAGGGACGTACACATTGGGAGGATGACAAGTACACAAACAGTAAAGTACAATTTCCTTTAAGAGCACACGGTAATCACAGTCAGTCTGGGGCTGGTTTCTGCCTCTTTCTCCAGATCACCAATAAGACTACCCACTGGCACAGCTATAGGGTTAAGATCTCATCTGAGTGGTGAAGCCAAAACCTCCAGCACCCTCTCTGTCCAGCCAGTGCTTCATGTCCCTGCCCAAGTAGCTGACACACACGCACACTTCGTGATTTGATTTATATACAAACACACAGACACTTCTGACGAAGGCTGGCACAGGTTTACTAGCTATGCTCTCTTCTGCCAAGACTATAAGATAGTTATCACTGCCACCAACCACTACTTATAAGCTACTCTAAGCCCCTTACAAAGGGTCCCAATCCTACTGTGTAATGTTACTATTATCCAAATGGTAAGTGTGACCAAGACTTTCAAGGCTATTTAGGAGTGGCATGTACAGTGTCACCAAATACATATGCAAGTACTCTGAGATCTTAAATGTCTCTAAACAAATCAGCCACAATTAAATGGTTTAAATATATTTCATAATAAAAGAACAAGACAATACTCAAACAACACAGTAACTAGAGAGTTCAGAATCACAGGAAATATTTTAAAACAACATTGCAGGACAGTCTCAAATAAATACAGAAAACATCTAAACTAATCTTTCCTATATTGCTATCTATATCTAAAAATACTATGCTCTAAATAGCTTACTTACAGAGCAAGGCAAATGCAGATGAATGGATGTTTTTGCTAGGTCCAAGACAAGATAAAAAATGCCAAACTCTCTCTCTCTCTCTCTCTCTCTCTCTCTCTCTCTCTCTCTCTCTCTCTCTGAGAGTTCTTAAATCAGTATTACACTTTACTGCTGGGTTAGCCTGTATTACATCACTTTTTGTCACCTGTCTTCAGTTCCCAGGCTAACCAGATACTAACATCTCTGTGTTAAAAATACTTATCTCTCAGATGTGCAGCTGCTAGGAAGTCACAGAGCAATAAAAACACTTTACATTTTAAACCAAGTAATTATTTCTGTTTCAAGACAATAGAAATAAACTTCTAGCTCTAGACATCCTGTGTCCTTCAGTGAAACAAAGATAAACACAATCATAAAACAAGTTCAACTTATTTCCTTAGAGTTTTGCAAGTTAACTCTGTATGTTCCAGCTTCTACTATTAAAACATACATTTGCACAGTATCTAGTTTATATACATTTCTGTTCTTTTCTAGTAGAGTACACTGTGGACACATTCTTGAAGCTCAGTACATAACATACAGTTCAACACACACTTCTGCACCAGTAGTTTAATATACACATAACATATAGTTATCTTACATTTGTAAGACAAGCATATGAATCATATTAATATTCACAAATGACATATGATTATTTACAAAATTCCAGATAGCTGGGCTGACAGTGCCACATTTCTATATAAATCCTATTAATATTTTCAAATGAACACATTTCTATATAAATCCTATGAATATTTTCAAGTGGCATATAATTATTTACAAAATTCCAGATAGCTGCGCTGGCAGTGTCACATTTCTATATAAATTCTATTAATATTTTCAAGTGACATATAATTATTTACAAAATTCCAGATAGCTGGACTGACAGTATTTCCTTGGTGTCACATTTCTCCCCTCCCAAGAAAGTCAAGCTAGTTTTTCAAGTACCTTTGAGAAACATTGCTTGAGAGAGTTGAGCCCATCTGGGAATACCTTACCCTATGCCCTATCTTGAGATTCCAGATGCCTTGGCATTGCTGAGCCCAGTACAGTGCTGCACTGTCTCATCATATGCCTGCAACCCTAGGCTCCACCATAGTAATTCGGGATTTTCCTGGCTGACTTCCTGTAGCCATAGATCTCCCTCAGACTCCTCCTGCCTTATACTGCAAATAAAAAAAATGAAAAAACACAAAACAAGACAACTGACTCAAAGTCCAACTTCGTAAGGCTGCAGCGGCTGAATGAAAACACAAAAACCAAGTCGGACTTCCACGAATTATAGTAAAAATATGTATTTAACCCAAGTGCAAAGAGTAAAGAATAGATGAGCGCTTTCGCGTACCTACATCGTACGCTTCATCAGATCTATACTGCAAATACTTAGCACAAGGGCCCCTATCATGGTAAGGTTTCATCATGTTAACATGGTACAATTTGTGCCCCTGCCTCCTGCCTGGCAGTTTTACCATGTAGTTAACATCACTGACCTTCCTTAGCACCTTGTAGTGTCTCTCCCAAGCTGCCTACAGCTTGTTGTGTCTGACAGGAATGAGAACATTACCTGCTGCCCTACAGCATACTCTCTAGCTCAAGCAGTCCTATCATACCAGGCCTTTTTCTGCTGTTGAGCTTCTGCCAGGTTGTCCTGGGCTAAGCCCATGAGTTCTCTGAGCCTTGTCCTGAGGTTTAGGACATATGCCACAACAGACTCCTTGTGGGATTCATACTCATGCTCCCACTCATATTGAATCAAATCTAGAGGTCCTTTCACCCTATGCTCATACAGCAACTCAAAGGGTAAAAAACCTGTGGATTTCCAGGGCACCTCTCTGTAAACAAACAACAGATGGACCAGATATGTGCCCCAGTCCCTCTTAACCTGGTCGGCAAATGCCCATAGCATTGTCTTGAGTGTAGAGTTTAACATCTCAACAAGACCATTAGTCTGGGGATGGTAGGGGGTGGTCTTTAGGTGCTTCACCCCACAGTACTTCCACAGACAAGCCAGCAGGTCTGACATAAAATTGGCACCTCTGTCAGTCAGTATTTCTTTTGGGAAACCTACTCTACTGAAAATCTCTAACAAAGCATTTGCCACCTTTTCTGCTTCAATGGAGGACAGAGCCACTGCCTTAGGGTATCTGGTAGCATAGTCTACTACCACTAGGATATACTTTTTCCCTGTGGAACTTGGGATACTCAGATGCCCCACAATATCCATAGCTACCCTCTGAAATGGCTTCTCAATCACAGGCAAAGGCATCAAAGGAGCTTTCACCTTGTCTCCTGCCTTGCCTACCTTTTGGCACTGCTCACAGGTCCTGCCGCACCCTGTTACATCTCTGGAAATCCCAGGCCAGTAGAAGTTCTGCATAATATGTCTCTTTGTATGCTTTATGCCCATATGACCTGAAATGGGAATAGCATGGGCTATGGCTAGAAGGGCCAGATGGTAGGCTCTGGGCACTACCAACTGCTGTATTCTCTCACTCTCTAGCCCTCCCTCAGGGGTCCACTCTATATACAGTAACCTTTTGTCCAAGTATACAGATTCCCCCTTCCCTTGAGAATCAGGTGCCTCACTAGCTACCGCCCTCAGGCCTTGTAATGTAAGGTCTGAGAGCTGAGCCTTTCTCAACTATCTCTTTGTAACCCTTTCCAGCTCCCCTTCCACAGGAAGTCTGGTATCCTCTGATAGCAGTGCCTCACTGTCAGCCTGGGTACCACTACTCACCTCTGCCCTTGCAATCACACTGTCCAAGGGAACATCAGTACCCACAAGCAGCTGTGGCTCACCTTCAGTCTCACTGCTACAGTGTAGCTCCCTCTCTGAAGTAACCACCTAACCAGTCCTGGCTGCAAGTGTGCAGTCTATCTGGGTCTCCCCCAGGCTACCAGACCCACATGCTTGTCTCCAAGCCTGACTGCATGTAACTGCATGCACACATGGTACTGCATTATCAATATTATTCCCTATCAGGACATCTGCAGGGTAGTAGCTTGGTACCCATGTTATCTCGAGACAACCTACTGCTGGTATTTTGTCACTCCCACTTACTGGCTCTCCCACCTTTTGTTCCCCACCTTGCCTCTGTGGATATCTATATGCTACATGGCCCCACTGGTTGCATTTAAAACATTTAACCCTTGGTCCTGGATGTGTACCTGGACTAGTGGCTTCCCCTGCTACTGGCGGACTCTGTTGGGGCAGTCTGAGCTGCCCACCATGGGTTCCCTTAGGTCCATGAGCAGCACTGGGTGTCCTTTTCCTGTGCAGTGATGCCCTGCTTGCTAGGTATAGTATTCCTTTCTTCCCCAACTCATCTACAATATTGCATTCCCTATCAGCTAACCAGATTCTCATGTCCTCAGTCAAAGTGCTAAGGGCTTGTTCCCTCACCAAAAGGTCTACAAGTCCTTCAAAAGTGGTGACCTGACATCCACTCACCCACCTATGAAAATAAGCGCTTAGTTCAGCAACATATTCACACACACTTTCATCTGCCTTGCGTCTATGCTCACAAAACTTTTTCCTATAAGCCACAGGTGTTAACTTAAAATATTTTAGCAAACAGCTCTTTACAACATTATAATTTAAACAATCAGTATCAGACAGTTTGGACATTACAGTTACAGCTTTACCATGGAGTAAGGGGATCAGGAATGATACCCAGATCCCTTGGTCAACATTATACTGTTTACATACCCTCTCAAACATATGAATGAAACTATCAAAATTATCCCCCTCTGTAAATTGTGGAAGAAATTTACTGACCTTTGTTGCTTCTGGGGTTTGGTTACTCCCTTCCCCATTACCTCCATGACTCTGGTGAAGAGTCAGCATCTCCTTTTCATGTTGCCTCTGCCTCTCATTCTCCTCCAACTGCAGATGTCACAGTTTCTCAATTTCCTCAGCCTCCAGATGTCTCAGTCTCTCTGCTGCTTCTATTTCCAAATGCTTGACCTCCAACTCAAATCTCTTTAATTCAGATGGATTTTTAAGTACTCTGTGGAAAGGTTGAGCTGTCCATTTTCTGAGAGTTGTACATCTCCATGTCCAGTCTGATTGTCTTCCTGACTACTATTTTGTGATGCAGTTGTGACTAAATTTGTGATGATAACTGATTTAGTCAGATTGGTATGCATCAGTCCTTTAGCTTGGTACATCTCAGCCAACTGGCACCTTGTCAGCTTGCCATACTCCTCTGCTGACATGCTTGCCTGCTCTCCCTGACTAACTAAGGTAACAAAAAAATAAAACAATTGTGATATGCACTCTGAATGTTCACTGCATGACTGATTGAGAATACAAACACCTTCAGTGACCACTGTACACAGGCTACAGGAATTTAATATCCACACCACTAAAAGCCAATTAGTATGTGATGTAGCTATCTCATCACTATCACCCAATTAATATGTGATGTGGGTATCCCACCACTGCCAAACAATTAGTATGTGACACCTCTGCATTGGACCAGTAATCAAGAAGCCTCAATCCTCACCACTTCCACCAGTGAGGGACATACACATTGGGAGGATGACAAGTACACACACAGTAAAGTACAATTTCCCTGAATAGCACACAGAGATCACAGTCTGGGGGCTGGTTTGTGCCCCTTTCTCCAGATCCCCAATAAAACTCTCCACTGGCATAGCTGTATGGTTAAGATCTCAGCTGAGTGGTCAAGCCAAAGCCTCCAGCACCCTCTCTGTACAACCAGTGCTTCATGTCCCTGCCCAAGTAGTTCACACACATGCACACATACGTACACACACACACACACACACACACACACACACACACACACTTAGATTTTATATACAAACACACAGGCACTGCTGGGGATGACTGGCATAGGTTTACTAGCTATGCCCCCTTCTGCCAAGACTATAAGGTAGTTATCACTGCCATGAACCACAACTTATCAGCTACTTTAAGAGCCTTACAAAAGGTGCTCAATCCTACTGTGTAATGTTACTATTATCCAAATGGTAAGGATGACCAAGACTTTCAAGGCCATTTAGGAGTGGTCTGTACAGTGTCACCAAATACATATGCAAGTACTCTAAGAGCTTAAATATCTCTAAATAAACCAGCCACAACTAAAGGTTTGAATATATTTAATAATAAATAATAAAAGAGCAAGACAATATTCAAACAACATAGTAACTACAGAGTTCAGAATCAGAGGAAATATTTTAAAACAACATTGCAGGACAGTCTCAAATAAATACAGAAAACACCTAAACTAATCTTTACTATATTCTTATCTATATCTAAAATATACTATGCCCTAAATAACTTACTTACAGAGTAAGTCAAATGGAGATGAATGTATGTTCTTGCTAGGTACAAGATACAAAATGCCAATCTCTCTCTCTCTCTCTCTCTCTCTCTCTCTCTCTCTCTCTCTGAGAGTTCTTAAATCAATATCACACTTTACTGCTGGGTTGGCCTGGATGGAATCACTTTTTGTCACCTGCTTTCAGTTCCCAGGCTAACCAGATACTAACATCTCTGTGTTAAAAATACTTATGTCTCAGATGTGCAGCTGCTAGGAAGTCACAGAGCAATAAAAATACTTTACATTTTAAACCTAGTAATTATTTCTGTTTCAAGACAATAGAAAGAAACTTCTAGCTCAAGACATCGTCTCCTTCAGTGAAACTGAGAGATAAACACAATCATAAAACAATTTCAACTTATTTTCTTAGAGCTTTGCATGTTAACTCTTTATGTTCCAGCTTCTGCTATTAAAACATACATTTGCACAGGTATATAGTTTATATATATTTTTGTTGTTTTCCAGTAGGGTACACTGTGGACACATTCTTGAAGCTCAGTACATAACATACAGTTCAACACACACTTCTGCACCAGTAGTTTAATATACACATAACATATAGTTCTCTTACATTTGTAAGACAAGCATATGATTCACATTAATATTCAGAAATTACATATGATTATTTACAAAATTCCAGATAGCTGGGTTGGCAGTGTCACATTTCTATATAAATCGTATTAATATTTTCAAGTGACGTTTAATTATTTACAAAATTACAGATAACTGGACTGGCAGTATTTTCCTAGTGTCACAGGGACCACTAGTAATTAGTACATACAAATAGTACCAAACTGTGCTAAAAAAGTTCCAGAAGGTGTACAGTTATGCAAAGCTAATGCTAATAGTATTGCCAGAGAACTATTACTATTATTCTCTACAGTGATTATCCCTAAAGAGCTACTTACAAATTAAGGCATGCCCTTTATATCAAGGGTATTGCATCATCTGAGCAAGTGCTTTAAGATTAAGCCATCAGTCTACATTGCAATAACAATCATTTGGCTTCTGCTAACTTTTTTGATTTCTCAAAGGCATTTGACACATTTTCTGATCCCAAGCTACTTCCTAATCTCACATAGGATAAAAGTGATTACTAGGCTAACAGCCTTAAAGGGCCTTTTTAAGCCTAGCCATGCTAGCCAAATGTAATGGACCTAGTTTGGATAACACAGGTTTTGAGAATTTTTATTTATTTATTTTATTTTACATTTGTTAACCGGGAGGGTCCGACTGGACACAGGTCCATTTTCAGCGGAGGCCCGGGGAGAAAAGCTCCATGTTACACTATTAGCATTTATACAATTCTAAGCAATTCTTAAGAACAAATTTAGGTGCTACAATATTTAAAGTAGTACAAAAATGAAAATTTACACAGCATGTGATGCATGTAGTAAAACGAACAATTAGTAGAAAACTGAATGGAATAGTAGTCTACATTCTTTCCTCATATGTCATATATATTCATATTCATAGTATATATATCTATATACCAATAGTTTTATAAAGGTATTGATAGATAAATTATTCATATTTATTATATTTATTATATTTATTATTATATTTATCATATTTATTATATTTATATAAATACATATGAAATATTGATATATAAATATATTTCCTTACATATATATATACATATGTATATATATACATTTATATTATTATATATTTTATGATTGATGTATTTGATTAATATGACATTTGACTATGAGTTTTGATTGAATAAGATACTCACCATATGTCTATGGTTTTACAAGCTTTTGTTAGTTTGAAGTTTCAGTGTGTTCCCCTTTTAAAGATTTTTTAACAAGATTTTTTAACAAGATTGATCAATTGATTAATTGAATAATTACACAATGCACCAGTTTCAATTTGAGAGTATATAAAGTAAGATGTGAGTTTAGTAAAGTAGATCTGAAGAAGCGTACTTCGTACGTGAAAGCGCTTATCTGTTGTTCTGTTCGTTAATAAAGGTGTTTTCCAGTATTGGTGGTGAGTTCTGCAGTGTTTTCATCATATAGAAAACTAAAAAGTGTTTTTTCCATATACAGTCTCATTCACAATATATTTATACATTTACATTTGTAGAGACATATATATATATATATATATATATATATATATATATATATATATATATATATATATATATATATGTATATATATATATATATATATGGTCACACCCACACATCAAAAGTATAGGTATTGAAGTAAGACCAAGATGAGAATATGAAGAGCTCTGATAAAGTTTATACCTTTCTCAGATACAGATTATATCCTTTATCAGGTACAGATTTTAATAGTGTAGTATACAGGTGTTAGTATGTTTTATCCTATCGTACTGATGCTGAGTTTGGAGGAATAAGCAAGGATATTAGCAGGGCTATGTAAGGAAAATGTTAGAGAGTAGCAGAATCCTTGCAACTGTGCATAGTTATTGTTTACCCTGGGGAGTAGCAAGAGCAGAGCCAATTGTTTGAATAATGGGATTTAGGAGGTGTTTGAATTGGGTACTAGAGGTAGTGGTAGTTACATGGCTTGGGAGTGAGTTCCAGTTTTAGGCTATTGTGCAGGCAAAGAGAGATTTTCCTGCTTCATTTTTATGTCTATATATAACTTGGGTGTGGGTGGTCGAACATTTACAACCTACCTCTTTCTAACAGAGACATTGATGCCAGGCTAGGGATAGATTTATGATTCCCATCCACTGATGCAAGTTGTGACTGAATAAGTGCAGGAAAGAACTTTGCTTCACATGAATGAGAAGCCTGTTTCAAAGAAGGGACAGTTTCTGTGACACATGCTTGTCTTTCCAACATGTCTTATTTATGTTGCAGTCTAAGGATAAGGTCTTAAGGCAGTCCACATAAGACATATTGACTTCACCATGCATTCTTTTTGTGAGAAATCTCTGTGCATAATACAGTTGTTGCATATGTCATGTCAGATACATACCCAAGGGCCGCATCATACACAGTGATTGGTGTAATGAGGTCTGAGTACAACCTTTGGACCTGGATGCAACACCATTGCTTATAAGATTCATAACATAGAATGATTTCTTTACTACATTAGACTCATGGTGATCAAAGAATAAGTCACTCTCTACATGTGTTCATAAATTCCTGATCTCTGGCTCTTCCCATTACAGTGTATTATCAATGTAGTAATTTGAAGGGGTGGTTGTCTTTTCACAAAGAGACTATTACACACTTATTGGCATTTAGTTTTAAACTATGACTGCAGCATCAGTTATTAGACTGTGTCAGGCTTTCTTGGAGGGTATTTGTGTCATTGCACAATTCTATGACTGCACCTATTTCATAATCATTTGCAAACAATATTACACTCATATTTATATGAGAAGCACACACAAGAGTTTAATAGGACATATTGTTTTATTAATTGTCATTGTTGTTTAATAATTTTTAAAATTTTTGGCTGTTTAACTTGTCCTTTTAGAACTTCTATTTGTTTAATCTTGCTGTTTGCTATAAGTTGCAGTATCTACTAGTACACTGTCTCTTTTTTAATTGAATGATTTTAAACACATGCTTGGTATTAGAATAATTAGATTAACTAATTGAATGATTATTTTAGGATTGCCTATATATACGTTTGAATTTTAAGCAGTTAGTTGTAAGGATCTGAAGAAGCATGTCTAAGCACACGTGAAAGCGCTTGTCTGTTTATATTAAATATTTCTTCCATTTATTGTGGTGGTCAGCTTCCAATTTGTTTCTACATATTTGCTCTATTTGTTTTTGGAGCAGACCTTTGGGCTATAGCGACTGTGTGTTCTCGATTTTACCTTCATTTGTTTCGAGTCGCTTGAGCCACACGATGGATAACCCCTCGATAGAACTTGATTTTGCACCAGAGAAAACGGACCAGAGGAGGAGGTGGGAAACTGTTATGGATGTACGTGATAATCCCTTCCTTGCGATGGAACTTTTTGTCACTGGTTCTAATGTTGAAGCTACTAATAGTGACAATTTACATGAATTCAACGTGAGTATAAAGGAGCTAGAGAATATGTTGTACAAGCTTCAAAGACTTACTTGGCAAAGGAGACACTTAGAAGCATGCTTGCACTTTAAAATAGTGCCGAGAGGGATGAGAGTCCTCTGCATGCCCACCTATGGCGACAGCCATCCGGACTTACTCAAGAGGTGGCAGCAGTTGAATTTAGAACTTAGCTATAATTATATCAAACTACTGCTGGACTATTTTTCTCCTATAGAGAAGGAATTGAGTACTAAAGCTGAAGTTTTGTATAATACTATACATGAGAAATTTAAAGGGGCTATGTACATGCAACGTATAGAGTCCCTACTCAATCAAACGTGCTCCTATGGGGAGCGTTTGCAACAGACTAAAATGCGCAAACTTCAACGAGACTACTTTAATTTCACGAACAGTCAAGTCTTTTTATGGCCAAGGAGTAGGAATGTCAGGGAGACTGCGTTTGCGACTAATATTAACGCTGATGTTTTCAATACCGAAGCATCTGTTTCTACCACAAGTCAAAGTGACACTACTGCTTTAAATGACGTGCCCACAACACAAGGGGTGATGATGTCATCAGCGAGAGCCTCTACTACCCCTTACAATGGATACTGACTGCACGCCACCGCCGAACCAGCTAGCTCTACCACGCTTTATTATGAATAACACTGGCGCTAAACCGAAGATAGCACAGACCCATATCGAACGTTTTTTACCCCTTCCAGTACAGAGCCAACATGGAACGAGAGGGAGGTCCGTCAGCAGAGACAGATTCAAGAGGAAGCTATCGGGAGAACAACAGGGTCGGAGAGGTCGATGGAGGAATGGAGCAACTTAACAGTTAACTTATCCAGGTACATTTTGACAACCTTGGACTGTGAGCTTTTGAATAAAGGTCTGAACTATATACCTGCTCAAGTTAGCAATTTATCTGAAGTTTTAAAGGACTTGAGACTTTTTTTACGGAATGTATCTTTGAAACTGTTATTCAACAGCAAAAAGGTTTCAAATGATGTTCCTGATCAAACTAGTGACGTTTGTTTTAGAAAAAAGAGCACTTTTACACCTACTTTAACTCCTGTAGCTGAATGCTTTTTGAAATTCTGTGAAGATGATTTATACAAATATTTTATGATTTTAAACATAGTGCCTTGTTCTTCAATACACACACCACTGAATGGGATAGGATTTATTCTCTGAAACGTAATAATGATTTAGTGATTAAGTCAGCAGACAAAGGAGGAGCAATAGTTTTATTAGACACAAATGTATACATAGATGCTATGCTTACGCTTTTGAACGAGACCTCCACCTACAAACCTATTAACCACTTAGAACTCACCAAAATTATTTACAAAGTACATCAAGAACTTTATGAATACTTAATGTGTAGGCAGATAGATTATGATTTGTATCAATACTTTTTTATTGAAAAACCTCGGACACCATACATCAAAGGTTTACCGAAAATACACAAGAGCCTGTACCCACCCCCAATGAGACCTATAGTAGTGGGACAGGGCTGGGTCACTGAAACACTGTCAGTCTTTTTAGAGAAGAAACTTAGACCCTTGGTGAGTGAGACTACATCCATTTTGAAGGATACTTATGAGTTGCTTGAATGTATAAGCAAATACTCCCATGCAAATATGGATGAGTTGCTGTTTGTGACTTTGGACGTAAAAGACTTGTTCACTGCCATACCCAACAATTTTGGCTTAGAAGCTCTGAGGAACATTTTAAACCAGAGCCAGAAGTTCAACACTAGTGAAGAAGGGCTGTTATGTGCCATTATGGAACTAGTTTTGACTAATAATGTTTTTAAATTCAGGGACCAGTTGTATTTGCAGCAGTGGGGGGTAGCCATGGGCACCCCCTGCGCCAATACTTACGCAAATTTAGTGATGTTGTATTGGGAGCAGAGGTTCTTATTCAAACATGATAGCTTTAAGAAGGTGAGCCTTTATAAACGGTTTGTGGACGACGTTCTTTTATTTTGGCATGGAAGTACACTTGAGCTTCTCACATTCATAGAACATTTAGAATCTACTACTGATTTTCTGAGTTTTACAACAAGTTATGATACACACAGTATAGATTTTTTAGATGTGAAGCTATACAAGAATACAGATCACAGAATTGAGACAACCATTTACAGAAAGGGATGCTGGAGAAACACCTTACTTCAGTTTAATAGTATGCATCCTAGATACGTATTTGACAGCATATTGAAGAGCCAATTCATCAGAATCAAGAGGCTATGTCATAATAGTGCTGAACTCATTGAACAGAGTAATTTTTTAGAACAGTGTTTTTTGAACAGAGGCTATGATGAAGATAAGGTCAAGAAGGTCAAGAACCAGATTCTATTTAATGAACAGACAACTCCTAATGGAAATCATAGTAGAATGTCTGGACATCATGGCAAGAAGTCTTTTGATAATTCAAGAGTCAGAATTAATCTTAGGTATACTAATGACATTCATCATATTAAAGACATAATTCTTAGTAATTGGCACATCCTTTTGACTGATTAACGGTTAGCAGCACTAGTGGGCCCCACACCATCCTACACATTTCGCAATAGCAAGAACCTTAGTAGGCTTTTATGTATAGAGTCGAACATTGTCAGCAAGGACATAAGCATTAATAAGAACATGAGGAAAGGAACCTTCCCTTGCAATAAGTGCAGTATATGCACTTTGATCACCACAGTACAAGAATTTGAGCATCCAGTCTTGAACTATAGGTTTGAACCTCATCAAACTGCTACATGTGAAAGTAAGAATCTCATTTATTTGGCTACCTGCCAGAGATGTACAGCATTCTATGTAGGAATGACTACTAGAACCTTGAGAGAGAGGGTGCTGGAACATACTTTAGATATTAAAAAGGGTGACACCAAGAATGCTTTAGCCAAACACATCTCCAAAAACTCAACACATTCATTTGTATTTAGAGTTTTACAAACAGTTCTACCTGATTCCAGAGATGGAGATAATTTTAATGATTTAGAATTAGTAGAACTTTCTTGGATTTTTAAACTCAAAGCACACTATGAATCAGGGCTAAATCAATATGTCAGCATTAGGGCTCCTCTGAAAGGACGCAGTGCCAAGTGATTCCTCAATAACACTTGATGTTGAATATTGAGTATATAGGTACACCATCTACGTTTTTCATTGTAGGAATTGTTCACATGTAGATTCTGGCAAGCATTTTACATATTGTTTTTATACATATCACAGACGCATACACAGTGTTCAGGTCAGACAGGCTCGTTGGTCTCATATGTTTAGCTAAGACATTTCAGTCAGATGTACTTTGATCCATTCTCTTGATATTTATTCATAGGTTAGAAACATATATGTTTATATTTGTATTAATATATGTTTTAATGACATATACTTATCACGTCATTTCAATTATTCTTATACTACAACTATACAGAGTTTGACTTTACATATGAGATTTGATCCCATACATGAGATTAAGCTATCTTGGTTTAGTTGTTTTTAAGAAACTATTGCACTGATATTCATAGTGTTTATTTGACATTACTGTTTAACAACAAGTGAGTTATATAGATGGATCTAGTTTCATTAATATTTATTTGCCTACATATTTATTCATCTACAGTTGCATTGTTTATGTATTTTTTATTTTTTATATATTTATGTTTATTTATATAATAGTTTATATAAATCATTATATTTATATCTACATATCTATATATTTTTACACTGACGTTCATATTTATATTCAGGCTCATTTTTATACTCATACTTATATTTTATGCATTCTTTACCATTTATGGTTTATTTAACAAGTGTCAGATTTCATCAAGTGTAATAACTTCCTACCCACGTTTTAGAGAACTAGACACTATAATATTTATGTATTTTATTCAATATCAGTACTTTTGCACATACATAACATGTTTACAGGATATATTTGATGCATAGCTTTTACAATATTACACTCATATTTATATGAGAAGCACACACAAGAGTTTAATAGGACATATTGTTTTATTAATTGTCATTGTTGTTTAATAATTTTTAAAATTTTTGACTGTTTAACTTGTCCTTTTAGAACTTCTATTTGTTTAATCTTGCTGTTTGCTATAAGTTGCAGTATCTACTAGTACACTGTCTCTTTTTTAATTGAATGATTTTAAACACATGCTTGGTATTAGAATAATTAGATTAACTAATTGAATGATTATTTTAGGATTGCCTATATATACGTTTGAATTTTAAGCAGTTAGTTGTAAGGATCTGAAGAAGCGTGTCTAAGCACACGTGAAAGCGCTTGTCTGTTTATATTAAATATTTCTTCCATTTATTGTGGTGGTCAGCTTCCAATTTGTTTCTACATCATTTGCAAACTTAGACAGCCAGAGGTCTTTGATGTTACCCTTGATTTCAGAGAAGTAGATGCCAAAGAGGAGCATCCCCAGCACTGAGACTGAAGGACCCTATTAGTGACCCCTATCTGTGGGTAGACACTTATTTGGTAATAGTTGTAGGCATGCTGGTTATCCAGTGGGTCACATGGGGTTTATACCTAATTTCATTATCTAAAATGCCTGAGTGGACTACTGTGGCAAATGCCTTGGCCGGGTTGAGGTATGCAGTATGCACTGTTTTGCTCTTGTCCATTGCTTTGATGATTTTTTTAAAGCCCACCAGGATGAGTAGGCAAGACCTCCCCTTAACAACTCCAAACTGATTTGGATCTAATATCTGATAATTACCTGCATTATTATTTATCACAGCTATGACAATTCTTTTCATGGCTTTATATATGAGACTAGTCAGGTCTATGTATCTGTAGCTTCTTAGGTCCATGGATGGCCCACCCAGGTGCAGCGGGATAAAAGATTCAGTCTTCCATTTATATGACACAAAGCCTGTTTGGAGGGTCTAGATGAATAGTGAGTCTAGTGGACCCCATATGTCATATGTTATGCTATTAAGGAGGCAACCTGGGGTATTATCAGGTTCCATGGACACAGTATTTCTAGCCTTGAAGAATATTTTTAGGGCCTATTCATTAGTAACAGTTGGAGGAGTTATACTGAGAGGTGTCTGGTGGTGAATGCAGGGTAAAATTGGATCTGAACGTATTGGTCAGTAGAGTAGCTATATCCATCAACAAAGTATAGATGGCTCCATTCAAAAGTTAGTCCAGCACATTGTTATGTATTGCCTTTGAGGTTGTAGACATAATTGAAGATTGTCTTATTATTATTCTTGCTTGGGAAACCTGCTTTTATCTCACATTTGGCTTTGGTAGACTTAATTATTCTGCTGAGTTGCTTATTAAGTTTGATGAGAGAGTTTTGCCTTTCTGGGTATTGCCCTTCTATATTTGAACATGACATTCTTCCTTTTGTTAAATAACCAGTTTTGCTGGGATTCCACCAGGGTGGCTTACTTCTTGAGTTAGTCCTGTGCTTATTTTCAGAAAAGGTACTTTGTGAAGAACTCCACATATGCAGTAGTGTTTCCTGGTTTTGGAGGGGCTTAACATTTTGTCAGAGTATCTCTTAAGAGCAGGAAGTTTTGCCTTAGAATAATTCCTAAATCTTCCGGAGTTAGTTGTTGTTTAAAGCTTTTTTTATTTTGATGGACAAAATTTTGTGGTCTAATCTGAACAGTGAGAACATTACACTTGGGAGGGGGGATGCAATTTTCCCCCAAATTTGTAAGGACCAAAACAAGGATAGTTGCACCTGTAGTGGATGTACAGGCCAGCTGATCCAGGGCATTCACAATGACATAGTTTAGGAATCTTTGGGCCTGGATGTTTGGAGTTATGCATGTTTTCCATTTTATAGAAGGGTAGTTGAAGTCACCCATAAGTATGGTGTTGGGAAGAACAGACAGGGACTCACATTTATTTAAGTGTTGTTGGTTCATTGAGCCATAAAGGGAGTCCTGTAGCTCACAGGGATATGATATGGGACTTTTGTTATGGTGAGTTGTACGTGAAGAATCTCAAAGGTGTCATATTACTTTCGAAGTAAATTGAGCCACCTCCATCTTTTGTCCCTTTTTGTGCAATGGCAGGTCTAAATGTGTGGGAGGTATTATAGCTCTGCACTGCTGGGGTACTCTCTGCTGCTTTAAACCATGTCTCAGTAACTACACCAACATCTATTTTCTCCAGGCTGAGGATAACTTGCAGAGAGTGGGATTTCTTTGTTTGTTTAGATATTTGACATTGCTCAGTAACACCTTTTAATTATCAGGGGTTGGTGTAGGTGTGTCAGATGGTTTATCAGGTTACTAATAACTAAAAAAAGGCAATATTGTGGTGGACAAAGTATTAGCCAATAGCTGGAAGCTTGGGGGGACAGATACAGACTATCCCTGGTGAAGCAGCATGCTCTGTCAATCACATATACTGTACCTGCTTTGAATGACACCAAAAACTATTATTAAAGTCAATTAACTTCTGTTCATACAGTGGCATCATCCTTGGAGAAGGTAGGGTGCTGCTCAGTGCTAAATTCATAACAATCTGGGATACATAGTTTGAGAACTCTATCATGTCTCTCTTAACATAGTCCAAGGTGGTACATCTAAGGTCATTTATGCCCACATAGACTATGACTGAGTCATACTGGTACTTGTCTTTCAATGACCTGAGTGCATAAGTGATATAACAGATCTTTGCCCCGACAGGCAACTGTCCATAACCCTCTCTTTCCTCAACCTGGTGAGTGGGACATCTGTGTGTCTCAAAATGGATTTTTCTATTACCAAGATATTCAATTATGAGGTTGTCTACCTTATGGGCTTAGACATTGAGACACTGTGTTTTAATGCCGAATGTGTCCTCATGGGTGTTGCTGTGGTAGTGTGTTTCTTTGGTCGTTGAGGACAGTTATCATAATTTCTGCATCTGAGAGGCCTTTGAGTTTTGGGAAGCTTACTTTTAAGTGCCTTAGCAAATGTGCCTATATGTGTTTGTTCTGCAGTATATGTAGCAGATGATGTGTGGTGTTGTGTGTTTCTGAGACCATTGCCTCTAGAGGCAGTATATAATTACATCTCTCACATACTGTATCATATTTTTGAAGAATTAAGTGATTTTTCAGAAATAATAAGATGATTTCTTCATTGTCTCAGGATGCCCAAGTCTTCCAAGCAGGCTACAGAGAAAGGAGGGATATCATGATCCATGGTTTGGGATACTTATACAATGGGAGTAGTACCAAGAATGTATTTAAGTAAGGCTGTAAATACTGGCAACATGTTTTTGTGCTCCTCTTGTGTATAACTACTGTAGAGGGGAATTAAATGAATATGCAACAGATTTACTTGGATGGTAGTTGGGTACGAATTGCAGTCATATTCTAATCATACTGTGCGATGTTCTCCTTTATACACACCTGGTGTTCATCAGGCTTCTACATATTTATGAACTCTTATAAGTATTTTTATAAGGAAATTGGGATTCTAAGCACTTGGAACTTTATTGGGCAGTACTTACTGCTGGTGCTGCTATACAATGAGCAGCATCTCACAAACACAGCTTTATACAGGCAGAGAAACCTACTAAGCAGACAAAATAGCCAAATGGTCAAGCACTGGTACAAACCTAAATCCTCCTTCTCTGATTCCCCACCTCAGAACAGACCAGTCTACCCTCTACTGCCACTAGAGTGCAGAACTTTCTTAACATAAAATCATACACTGGTGAGCCAAAAGTGCAGAAAATACAGAACAGACAACAAATTAACCAGCAAACACTTCTTTCAACAAGATGGCTACAGTACAGAAAACCATCACTTATGATTAGTGAAATACAGTGGCACTTTACAATGATAAAGTATAGAAATACAATAAATAATTTAGAAATATAGCAGCAATACAGTAAGATAACTTACGAAAAGTGCAAAATATAGATTTGTAGTACTTAAACAAAAGTTTGAATAGTGTTTTGTACAGGACTCTTTTAGTGGAAATACAGAAAAACTGTTAGAAACTGAAACTAATGTGCCTTCTGAAATGTGTACACATTTGCAATGCCTTCAGTTTAAGAAAATGCATTAACTTATTTGGATGATAGCTTTTTGGACTATATACCTCCAAGAAGAAAGGACTCTAAAGCAGGAAAACATTAGCCACTTTTAAAACCAATCAGGAATAACTGCCATGGAGACTTAAGTTGAAAGAGTTACTTTCTCCAGTATCTCAACTGCCAGAGGAGTTACTGCCTTAACCAAGATCATAACTCTTAACTCTCCAGATTTTTGCAGAACATCCAGATTTTTTGCTTCATATTTTTAGTCTGTTCCTCACAAAATGTGTGGTTTTCTAGCAAACCATTGAGGAATGAGGTCACTAAATAATGGCAGATATTTGGGGTTTTCAGACTTCATATCCTTGAAAAAAATGCATGCCAATGCAAAACCTATTATTCTAGCAACTTTCTAGGTTTATAAGAGCTTTATTTAAAATTTGTTCTTGATTTTGGTCCTTTGTCCCCTCATTATGTTTGGTTTTGTCCAGATTTCTTGTACTAAGGGGTTGAGAGATATGCTCTAGACTGTGTACAGTGGAAGATCTTAAGCCACTTTCCATTTGCCTCAGAACCTGCAACTGATGCTTGGACTAAAAGTCAGAGGTAGATAAAAATTCAGTATATCTCTATAGCTAATTATAGGAATAGAGGCAGGTAAGCTGTTAGCTGGGCTTCTTTAAGCCACATGTCTTGTTAAACATATTTATTTTGTGCTTTCTTTGTGCAAGTTTTTACCTGCTGGTATATTTGATTTTACTAAATGCATCCAGAATAGTGTTTATTTCATGTAAAGAATGTTAGTATATAATTTTAAAGTGATTTATTTGCTATTAGTTAAACGGCACGTGCACTGGAATGATGTACTGATATCTGTTGTTATCAGCCTTTTAATAAGTTACACTTCAAGCTATTACTGCCATAAAATACTTAATACTTACTCCACAAATTATTGGTACCTTACAAATATTTAACAGCTGACTTTTTTTAAAGAGTAAACAGCAACGATATTCTTGGTTTCCTAGACTGGTTTATCTGGAGGCATTGTTACCATAAAGAAAGACAAAGATGTTGGTGTTGGTACTGGAGAGATGGCATTAACCCACTTCTGCAAAACATTGTGTGTGTGGCTTAGTATGGAAAATGATTTGGGTCAATTTTCAATTCTTTTGGTAAGAGTGCACTAGGTGGCACTGACCTCAGTCTGAAGTGGATAAAATCCTAGACATTCAGTGTTAATGTTGCACCATTATTGAGATCCACCATAAAATTATCTATAAAGATATATGAGCTACAGGACAACAGGTATCCCTAAACACTCCTATTTAACTTAAAGAAAAACAGAGGCAACCATGTGTGAAGAAGCTGCACCAAGCTAAACCAAGTGTGTTTGTGTACATGTGCATGTGCATGTGTTTGTATATGTGCGTGCGTCTGTGTATCTCTGTGCATGTGTGTTCAGAAAAGGAAAGAAGGAAAATGAAATTCTGCATTACCCTATAATTGTCATTCTAGTAAAGTGTGACATTATTGTTCTGTAATATTGAATTTTGTATGTAAAACTTGATCTCTTCTCAAGATTTCAGGTACTAATTAGCAGACTTCCAGATATGCATGACAGTGTTTTCTTTTCTTTTTTTTAAATTCTCTCAAGTACTGAGGAATAGGGTAGCATAAAGCTTTGCTTTCAAGTTTCTGAGATGATAGGAAACT